>NW_026696442.1:0-22858 GCF_030435755.1 Ochotona princeps
TATATATATATATATATATATATATATGTATATATATATATATATATATATATAACAGGGAAGTTTTAAGGAAGAAAATAGCTAAAACAGCAGAGGATGCAGTGATGCAGATCATGAGTGAGGGAAAGAAGAGAGGGCCAAGAAGAGAACATAGGCTGTGTTCTGAAAACCATAAACCAGGGCCCACGCCATTGGTGTAGAGAGCCAAAAATAACCTTGCAATCATTTCCTGAAGAATCAAGAAGGCAGAATAGGGTAAGGACATGTTTAAACAGATGGAGAAATATTAGCCAGAGTGAAGCATAGAAGGCACATTCCAAGAAACAGAAGAGGACAGAACAACAGCAGAGAGGTACCTGGAGACTGACAGACACAGAAAGGCAGTGGATACAATGGTGCAGTGTTGCAGTGACTGATACCCCAGCAGCATTCAGCTAATGGTGATCTGAACTCCACTGGCAGAGGTGAACACAGAGAAAGAACAACCCATCCTGCTGGTCTGTTTGATTTGACCAGAACAGAGAGAGAGAGTGGCAGACCAGATGGGCGGTGTGGGAACAGGGTAGATGTCATAGCCCAGTCCACCTCCTAAAGCCAAATTGGGCGCCATTTTGTTTATGGAGGCAAGGGCTATGGGGCAGGATTGCACATTCACTGAGCTGGGAGTGAACTCATTTCTGACTCAGTGAACTACAACATGGCATCCTACAAGTTCCACTTAAGAGAGGTCTAGGTAGCCCTCAGACCTGATGGCAAACAGATCAATAACTCTAGCAATGGTACATCAGGTGCCATTTCTTACAATGTGCCAAAGCATTTAAGACTACAGGGGACAACACTGAGCTGCAAATGCACTGAGTTCAGCAAGAACTCACTGGGTTCAGTGCATTGCACTGGTCCCAAGGAAAATAATACCAACTATGACTACATATGGGTCAAAATAGGTCTGTGTGGCTCCCAAACATAATGGCCAACAGGTTCCGGCAAGATCAGTACCAACAAGAACCTAGCTATAGAGGACTCCTAGTGTCTCCCTAAGCCTGGGACCTGTTCCAACCAGAAGTGGGAGAAAGGTTGTACAAACAATGGTGAAGCCTCAGCAGTATCATAGGAGGTGGAGTGTGGTGAACCAAGAGCTGGGGCTACAGAGACCATGGTGGAAATTTAATATAAGAACCCAGACCTGGAATTCGCTGGAGAGAGAGTGGCACAATTGGCTGCAAACAACGAGCCATGTAAGAACTGCAAATAAGTAAACCGAACTGTAGACCTGTGGGTGACACAGCTTAGAAACCTGCCCCAAGGAGAAGATTCTGCTAAACATAAGTATAATGATCAAGAGCAAATGAAAGGACAAAGGCAAAATGAATATTGCTGAAGACTCCCCTGCAAAGGAGCAAAACCCTATGCCAACCTCAGAGTTCACTGAGGGAGACATCAAGAAAATTGGCATACAGAGTTCAAAACAGTTGTTATAAAACTTCTTATCAACGAGAAGCATGTACAGCAGGCATTCAAGGAATTCAAGGAGCATATCACACTGGAAATGAATCAGATGAAATCTGATATATCAGAAATGAAGAATAGAGTGGAGCAAATTAAAAGTACAGTGGAGAGTCTCTAAAAGAGAATGAAGAAGGTAGAAGAAAGCATCTCAGAATTAGAAGATATTTCCTGCCACCAAGGGGGAAACAAACAGAAAGCTGGAAGCAGAGCTGGATCAGGCTTAAAAAAAAGTATTCAAGAATTGAAAGACACTATTATGACACCTAATATAAGAGTTTGGGGAGTCTCAGAAAGTGCAGAAAGAGAAGCTGGGGTTTAAAAATATATTTAATGAAATAGTAAGGGGGAAATTTTCCTAATCTACAGGAAGAATTGGGATACAACATCCAGGAGGGACACAGAAATCCCTACAAGGACCAAGGACCAAAAGCAATCTTCATCATAACATGTAATAATCAAGTTCTCTTCAAACATAAGGAAAAGATCCTTAAATGTACATGTGAAGAAATCAATTGACATGTAAAGGAATGCCAATTAAGCTCACAGGAGACCTCTCACAGGAAACTCTACAGGCCAGAGGTTAATGGAGCCACACATTCCAGATTCTAAAACCAAAAAATTGTCAGCCCAGGATAATGTACCTAGGAAAACTTTCCTTTGTCTTTGAAAATGAAATAAAATTCTTCCAAATTAGAGAAAATTTAAAGGAACATGCCTCTTCCAAACCTGCCCTACAAATGATACTTCAAGATGTTCTCTTGACAGAGAAAAGGAATAGCGCCCACCAAAATCAAAGGCAAATGCAAAGAACATCCAAGTAAAATAACAGAGTACTAAATCAATGAACAACCCACCGCTAAAATGACAGAACCAAATTATGACCTATTTGTATTAACCCCGAATGTAAACGGCTTAAACTCATCAAGCAAACGTCATAGATTAGCAGACTGTATTAAAAAACAACACCACTCTATTTGTTGCCTGCAGGAGACATATCTCACCAACAAAGATCAGCAGAAACTATATCTCATGGATTTTGATATTTTTGGTTAGTTTCATCTCTTTAAAATTCTTTCTTCTGATTAAATTCTTGAATGACTCATAGATCATACAGTAGGTTCAAGGAGGTTCTTGATTTTCTATTTCATTTCTTCAGCGACACATTAGTCATTCAGTAGCATGTTATTTATCCATGGTCTTGCTAATTTCTCTTTCTTTCTTCCTGTTGTTTATTTTATTTGTGACCTTTCATTTAAGAGGATGTATAGTAACTGTGTAATGGAGACTATCAAATCTAGCAGCATGTTATTCAACTTCATGGCATTGTAAATTTCTATTTTTCTCCTGTTGTTGATTTTTACTGTGGCTTTTCATTTCAGGGGATATATAGTAACTGTGTAATGGGGACTATCATATTCAGATGTGGGGATACAATGCAGTATGCATATTTACTTCCAGACAAAGATGGACTCCCAATGAAACTGTTTACTATATCATGACAATAGGATGCTGGACTCTGCCATTGTCCATGCCTGCAGTGATGGACATATTACTGTGCATGAAGAACTATACCATAGTAACTATATAGTGATGGAGGAGAGAATTGGGGAGAGGATATGGGAAGTCCCAGGGCCTATGGAACTGTACCATGAAATGATAATAATAAAAAGAAGTAAAATAAAAAAATAACCTTGCATGTTTTAGGGAATTTATCCTGATTCTGGAGTGTAATGTACGCATTAATTTAAGCATCATAGGGATGTACTGAGTAATTGCCTTATTCTAGACATCAGGCTAGTTACTAAGGGTAAGATGCTGAGAAAGATAGGTGATATTTCCTGCCTCACTTGATCTTACACTTGAGTTAGCAGTTGCAGAATATTATGAAAAGTGCTCTGTCACTGTCCTGCAGCGATCGACTGGGTGCATGGAGTCGATAATAACATGCATGGACTACTGACTGGTGGTCAACAGCTGAAGTTTATTAACAGCACCAGATTTTTAAAAGAAGGTTGTCATGTAGGCCCCCAGAGAGAAGGAGCTTGAGCCATTTACATCTCAACAGCAAGGTACAGTTTCCAAAACACAACTTGTTTATACCTAAACCTGTAAACCAGGTTTCCTGTTCATTCACCTTCGTATGAATTGCTCCTGGCACCTTTAGGGGAGATGCAACTTGCTATGTCTCCCACAATAGCAAAGATTCTGAATGTCCTTCTACAGTGCTCCAGTAGGGGAAGTACAAATCATCATAGGGTTCAAGTGCTCATTTATAAAGCAATACGGTTTGAGGGTTAGAAGCAGCTTTCAGGTTTAGTCATTTGCACCTGCAGATTGTATCTGTAATTTAGGCTTTAACCATTTGAAGAGCAGTGCTGATGTGTAGGGTTTTTTTTAATTTATTTATTAATTACATTGTATTATGTGACACGGTTTTATAGGTACTGGGATTCTCCCCACCCCTCCCAAAACCCTCCCATCATGGTGGATTCTCTCACCTTGTTGCATAACCACAGCTCAAGTTCAGTTGAGATTCCTTCATTGCAAGCAAATACCAAACATAGAGTTCAGCATCTTATTGTCCAGTTAATTTCAACGGCTTCTTAGGGAGACCTTCTCTGGTCTGAAGGTAGAGCCAGCAGAGTATCATCCCAATCAATTAAAAGCTCCAACATGCCATCAGCAACAATTAATAATGTTA
Source organism: Ochotona princeps (assembly GCF_030435755.1). Classification (NCBI taxonomy): domain Eukaryota; kingdom Metazoa; phylum Chordata; class Mammalia; order Lagomorpha; family Ochotonidae; genus Ochotona; species Ochotona princeps. Next base: position 4,208 of record NW_026696442.1, read on the forward strand.
TGGAATTAATTGACATAGTATTGAGTACCCAATATGTTAAAAATAAATGCGAGTTCTTAACCACATTCTGTGACTACTTCATTGACATTTCAATTTTAGTTTATATACAACGGGTTCTATACATCTTAAAATAGCTATAGGTTATTGTTCAGCTGTCTTGTGTCTATTTTCATTATAATATTTAGCCTTTTATAGCATTGAATTCAATCACAAAAAGGACATAGTGTGAGGATCTGGTGGCTTTCAGTTCCTGGGTATTTGGGGCTGAAATCATTAGACTTGCATCTACACTTGGGGTTGGAATTTTTCCTCCAGTATAGCTTCCTGCCTCCTTAAAAAAGCAATCATCCATGTTATTACTTTTTGCTCCATTTCCATGGGCCTGCATCTGTCAATGTGACTCTATCCAGTGTCACCTCATGCAGCTTCTGGCTCAGGAGGTAATCACTATGATAATCTGTGTCCTCTGCTGTGAATTGGCAGCTGACTCACTCTCTTTGACATAGCATAAAGGACCTTCTCATCTATGATTGAGCACAGGACTGGGAGAATCCTCTCACACTGACAAGCAGTAAGAGAGAATCAGTTCAGGGAGAGGCAGCAACACAGAATCATAGACTTTGGGCTCTCCCTCCTATAAACTCTGAGTAAATCAGATAGTGTTAGCATCAACTACTGCTATCTAAAAGGGGAGCTGGCAAACAATCTGTGTCATACCTTTTTCTCCCTTTGTGGGATCCATTCCTCCCACCATTTTCATTTCACTGTGGATGCTCATAAGTCCCCAGGCTGCTTGCAAACTAAAGAGCATCCCTGTGTTCTTGATAAAGTCTAGATCTGGAACTTTTAGACTTTCTTTTATATTATTTCACTTCTATTTTTGTCCCACTCCCACCAAAAAGGAGCAATGAATGAAACTCACAACACATTGACTCAAAAAAAAAAAAAAAAGAATTGTATCAAGTACATTGTGAGGAGTCAGACTGGGTATTAGGCAGTTAGGGTGTTCTGGGTCCGCGAATCAATTTTCTCAAATATAAAATTGTATTTTCTCCACTATGTCTAAATTCACTAGAGCACATTTCTCCCAAGAGACAAGTGCATAATGAACATATCAAGAACATGCTTCCTCCAAGAAATAAGAATGAAATTAACATATCAGTTCCCCATCTAAAGTGCCCACCCAATTCCATCTCTGTGTAGTGTCAGACTGGTCTCTTTATCATTAGAATGAGACCGAGGAAGTTAACTGGTAACACCTTTTTGGGCCTTTTGTCCCAAAGCCATGTATCATGGAAACCATGAATTTTTCTTTGTTTTTAGAGAAACTCCTTTGAAGCAAAATTTTAAACGATGCCAACAGCCCCTGTGCACAGGTCTCCTTTCTTGAAGCCCCTTCCGGTTCCAAGGATGGGAGCATATTTTCTCCTTTCTTCTAACAAATCTTGCTTGAAAACTAAACTGTCTTCAAGAAAATGATTTTTTCCTTGGAGACAAGAATTGAGGTTGCTGCTGTATTTTGTGTCAAAAAGTCCTACAATAGTATGAGATTTAGAAAAAAAGAAAAAAGAAACTTCACTTTTAACAAAAGGCAAAACAAAGCAAGGTGATTTTTCTTCATGGATATATCAATAGGAATTTATTTATTCTCACAATATGCCCAAGATTAAGTCTTTCCAGCTTTCCTGATCAGCTTTTTCTGTTGGTTCAGAAGTGTGGCAGGTTTAGAGGTTAAGAAAGAGTACCTGTTTTCTGTTCAGTTTGGAGAGCTTCAGGAAACTATAAGGGAAGTCCATGAGCATGTAAAAAGATTGTTGGGAGAATGAGGAATGTAGAGTGTTAGTGGGAAATGAGCACAGGACAGCCCTCACAGGGAAGCATGGTGAAACAAAAATCAAAAAGCAAACCAAGTGTGACCAGAGAGCTACAAAGAAGGAAAGAGAACCTGAAGGCGAAGATCAGAAGAAAGGGGAAAATTAGAACAGATAGAGACCACTAAGGAAAGCTTAGAACAGACAGGAAACAGTCAACTTGGACTCCCATATACCTTACTAGGAAGGACAGAAAAATTAGTTACTCCTCATTAAGGTACTAAAGATTTCTCTGCACACTCCTCCTAAAACTATTCTGCTTCTCAATTGTTAACATATGGTATGTTTGAGTTATAAGCTTGTTTGAACTAACCTAAAGTTCATGAAGTTCAGTAGGAATCACACTTGAATACTATAAGCTGCTAAATATAACAATGAAAATAGACACAGACAGCTGAATGGTACCCTATAACTATTATAAGGCGTATAGCAGCCGGTTGTATGAAAACTACAATTGAAATGTCAGTGAAGTAGTCACAGGATGCGGTTAAGGACTTGCATTTTCTAACATTTTGGTCACTCAATACCATGTCAATTAACTTCATGATGTTGTAAATTGTTGTTGAAGTTGTGTAGTGCCTTTTCATTGGAGGGGATGATATTCTAGCAGCTCTACTTTCAGACCAGGGATAGTCTCCCAATGAAACTGTTAAATTTATCTGGACAATAAGATGCTGGACTCTCTACGTGGCCCATACCACAATGAAGGAATCATCACTGGATACAAACTGTACTACTGTAACAATATGGAGCAAATCAATTCGGGGAGAGGGCTTTTTGGAGGGACTGGGGGAACCCCAGAGCCTATGAAACTATGTCATAAAACAAAATTAAAAATTTTTTAAAAGGAAGAAAATAGAAAATTTGCGGTGCCTGAAGGAATTCTGAGTATGTCTGACAGTATACACTTGCTGACAAAGAGGTAAGAAACAGGCTATTGGACTCACATTGGTAAGACTGTAATACCATAAAGTTTCTTTGAAGGTTACTTTGTCACAACTCTCTAAAAACCTCTTTAAATCCAAATGTCCTTTGATGGGATTCAACTGTAGAAATTATCTTGCATATATTTGGTCCTATAGAAACACCAGGTTTTTATAATATTATTATGGGAATAAAAAACAGAAACAATCAATCTGTGTCAATAGGAGATTGTTAAAATACATGAAGACAAATTTATATAATACTATGTATGCAGTGATTGAAATACGTTCTAGTGGCAAAGTGGAAAATAAAAAATGTTGGACAAAGTAATAGAATTATATATCTACTAAGATACTTCAGAAAGTTCCTAGAAAATTAAATTTAAAATGAGTTTATTTGGGCCAATGCCATGGTACAGATTTTGTTTTTCCAGGTTCATAATTTAATGTACAAATTGAATTACCACAGTTGAGTTGAATTAGCTTCTCCAGGCATGAGGGCAGATGGGGAAACAATTTGTAATCGAGTTATGTTGCTTTCACAGCTGGAATTTTTAGACCTTAAGCTGAAGTACATAACCAGCAAAGCAATGCCTCCATATGCGGCTAGTACACAATTCATTCTGCCTGTGAGCATGTAAGAGTTGAAATATGTTTTGATTTCAGTGAATTGGAATTGGGCATCAGGTTCTGGACCTGACATGATATCAATCTTCTCAGAGCTACCAACTCCTCAACTGACATCCTTCAAGGCCCACCGACAGTGAACTGGCCCCAGCCGGAAGCAATGGTACAGATTGAGCTTTTATCTGTCATGCTCGTGTCAAATGTGGGTACTGGTTCCAGTCCTAGCTTTTCCACTGCCAATCCAGCTCTTTGTTTATGGACTAGAAAAGCAGCAGAGGATGGCCCAAATCCTTGGGTCCCAGCAAAAACATTGGAAACTTAGAAGAAGTTTCTGGCTGTAGATCTTTCCCTTTGTAGAAATCTGTCATTCAAAAAAAAAAATCTTTTAAACAATGAAGTTATTTTAATACAAAAATCAAAATTCATTGAATCCTTTTTGTGTAATATGCCTTATAGACAAGCTTTTTAAAAGTCCCTAGCATGAATTTCACGGTTTTTTAAAAATAATTTATATATTTTATATTATTATCTTTATGCTACAGTTCCACATGTACAGGGATTCCTCCCTCCACCCTTCCATAGTTTCTGCCAGTTCCCCCTGTATTATAACAATAATACAGTCCTTCAGCTACAACCTTAAGTCCTACATTCTGCTATTTCAATATAGTGTAGCACTGTAATTATAGACAATTGTACATAGTCTAGTATGCTACTGTAAAGTTACATGTATCAAGTTTTCATTGGGATTCCTCCTTTTATAAAGGAACAGACATGTATAATGCAATATATCTTCACTTCGGATATGCTAGTCTCCATCATATAGCTCACCTATAAAAATGTTTTTACATTTATTCACTAATGTATTTTGTGAATTTTAAAGAAAAACACTAATCTTTTAAGTCCATTCTCATAGTGTTTTAAAGTAGCTGTATGTGTATGTGTGCATATGGAATTCTTGAAAAGGCCTGTAAGAAACTATTAGAGACCTTGTTCTGGGAAACATAACAGAAAAAGAAGTAAGCAGTGTGGAGATTTATTCATTGTGGAGATTTGCCCCTGAAAACCCAGATCACAATGCCTGAGGACTCTGAATCTTAACTCTTTAAGGCAGTCTGAGAATGCTGCAGGGAGCAGACTCCCTACTGAGATTGCAGATAAACCTTGGGCTGGTTAACATGTCTGGGGAGGTGTGAGGCATCTTCATAGTCTCCCTGTTCCTTCAGTGATTGTGGTCTAAACATATCTGAGCACAAACACAATTCTGTTGGATTCTATTTCTAGTTAAATCTGCTTGTTTACCAGTGTGGGCTCCTGTAATTCATGTTTACTTATCCAGCTGTTTGGAGCCTTGTGATTGTTTCCCCTAATCCCTTGTAACCTATTGGTGAAGTAGTTTGCTTACCACTGCTCCATTAACATGTAACTTTTACAAACCTGCTTGACTGAAAAAAAATTGGTATAAGACCTGAAAAATTCAATAAAGTGTGCATTCATTCATCACACCTGTGTACCCTGTAGCCCAAAGTTCCTCTCGGCGTGGATGTCACACTTTAAGTTCTAGTCCCCACTAGAGAAAGAGGTACTTTTATGCTCTCCTGCAGAATTTTATAGTAGGTTAAACCTTTCCCTTTGATAGACAGGCATGCTATATGGTGGACAGATCAAATCCAATGTGCTCCACTACTAATTCATCTCCCGGTTAATGCATGTGGGAAAACAGAGGAAGATGTACCAAGTGTTTGCATCCTGAACTCATTTGGGCCCCTGGGATGGATCTCCTCATGTCTGGCTTAAGATTGGGTTCAGACAGGCTCAGCTAGGTGTGAACCAGTAGATAGAGGATTTCTCTCTCCTCACTTTGTAGCTCTGACATACAAATGAAAATATTTTTAACCGATGTAAGCTTTTTAAAAGGCTACAGAACAGAGAGAAAGGGAAAGAAAGAAATTTGCTGGTTCAATTTCCAGATGGTTCATCCAGAGCTTCATCATGGTTTCCCACAAAAGTTAATCAGCATCTTAACTAGTAGGGCAAAGCTTCATTCCTCATTTTTTAGTTGAAAAATAATTTGTCTTTACATCACTCAAATATTTACGAGTACCTAATTATTAAAAAATGAAAAACAACCTGAAATCACAAAGTGATTTTTAGACTCATTTTAGACACAAAGGTTTAAGTTCAAGAGACAAAACTATAACTAGTGGAAACATGTACGGGAAAAACTAGCTCATTAAACTGCTACTAGCAAAGCCAAACAAGCTTGTACATCAATTACGATCACATAATAAAGCATAAATTTGCATTCACATTACCCTGCCAACTTAAGAAGTGCACTTTCTGCAATAAAAACATAACTTTAGGATTGAAAATATGCCCAACTATAAGACTATGTGAAAAAAACTCTTATTGTATGCATGTATGTAACAGTAGATTAATAAAAACACAGTAACTTCACATTCTAGAATAAAATCAAATGCAAATAAATTCTCATAAGATTTATATTAAATGATCTTTATTTAAAAGTTGCAAGATGGTTCATTGTGAGCAAAAAAGACACATAAGTAAGAGCCATTACTAAGAGAGAAAACTTGAGAGACTGTAAGATTATATTGGCTGAGTGATTAAAACAATTTTGATTTCCGTCTTGGCTTGTGATGTTCCAGAGCTGGTTAAAGATTCAGTACTGATTAAAATTTATTTGCTTGTAGAGTATGAGTGTGAAAAAATCCAGAAAAAAAAGAGATGAACGACGATAATCCCTTAATGAAAATATTCTGCAGTGCTGAAAAAAATTGGAAAAAAAGGTTTTGATTTGTTGTTTTAATAACAGATTGTATAAACCATAAAATGAAAAACAATTTTCTAAGCAACATTTAAATAGAATCATACTTTAATGTAAATTTTTAAGAATACTAAGAAAATTATAACATCTTCAAGCAAAATAGAGGAATGTATCTGGGAGGAAAAAAAATTACTAATCTAAAACTATGAAAAAGAATTTTTGTGAAGCATAGAATACAGTAAATGCTATCATCCAACAAATAAGACATGGCCAAAATACACAAACTATAAAACAAAAGATAACTTGAAAATCATTTCATACGACATGCTAAAAACATTTTCAGGTAATTTGGTATTAAACAGTAAAATGGAAAACACTAAAATAACTCAAACAATTTATTAGTAGTCATTTCACCAGTTTTGCAAATCATTTGCCATCGATGCAAAGAGTACTGGAAAACAATTATAATAAAATTAATTTTAAAAATGAGTAAATATCCAAATACTGAGCAGCTGAAACAAAAAGCTAAAGAGAAATTACTTGAAAGAATAACTGCTAGAAGAAATTCATAATTTAACCACACAAACACTAAGATTAGATTCAAGGGATGCAAAATATTCAACAAGAGAAATAAGAGGTAAAACAAACAAAAATTGCTAGATTCAAAAACAGTCATAGACACATAACATTTCCTATGAAAAAATGGGGGAAGCAAGAATTATGTTTACAAAATAATTAGGTTTAAAACTGTACCAATTCCCTAAAAATGAACAAATCTTAAAATAAAAACCAAAAATAAAAACACAAACAAAACCAAAAAAACAACCATTGCACACCTGGTGCCTAATCCCTGTAGCCCTGCTTTTCAGGGAAAGAAAAATACACCTTACCAAATCCCGCATTTCCTGTACACAACTGCCCCTCATTCAGGTGATTCACGTTAAGGCTGTCTATGGCTGGCTGGCTCCCTTCCCAATCTGAAAAGTCACGCTTCATTCCCATGGCATTAGAGCCAAAATCTTTGGCTCTTGCTTACCCTCTTGTGACTAGATGAGCCACAGTCAAGTGAGCATCTCCTTCACGTACAAAACTAGTGTTTCAACTCCGTAGCTTTCAAGGAAGAGGGGGAAAAATAGCCCTGACAAACCAAATCACATACCTCCTACACGCGGTGGTAGTGGCCCTATGTCAGGAGCACCCGTAGGCAAAAATTTGCAAGGACGGGTGGCTGGCTGTGTTCCTGCAGGGGGGCGAGCGTGAGGAGGCCCTACCCTCCGGAATGGATTTGCAGGACCGGTTGGCCCTTGGGGTGGATGAGCCGAAGTTGTTGCTGCTTGGCCAGCACCTGGTTCTTTCCCCTCGCAGGGAACTGCTGATGCACTTATGGTGCTGCTCTGTAACAAAATCACATAAATCCGACATCACTAACAAGAAAAAAATGCAAAACTCATACACAAATAGTTAGGGACAGAATGCAAAGAAATCCATGATATATAGAGAAAGTGCTCCAGAGAAACATCAGATGGGTTTTAGCGATCGCAACTGTGTGGTGAAGGAACAGAAAGCAGGTTTCGCCAACACAGCAATATTCTGGCTAAGGAGAATGCACAGACACAGGCCAGGAGAACCCCGATGTAGACTACCTAGCACGCTTATCCCGAGAAGGCAAAGAACAAGTGGGCAGCTTACTCCAGATGTGGCTGAGGAACAAACTGAGAAACTCAGGAAAGTAGATTCTCAAAACATTACACCCAATGATTCCAATGTACATCCGAAGGGGGGAACCAAATGCCCTCTACACTGGTGTACTCCCTGAGAGGTGCTGACTCAGAAAAGAAACAGATTTCTAGAGAAAACAAATGACCAGGGGCATGTCTGTTCTGCAAAAAAAGGAGGGATCACAAAGCTCCCGCACACACACGGGTAAAATTACACTGTCAGGACTTACCTCCGGTTTGTCTTGGTTAGCTGCCTGGTTGGAGTCTCTCTCGGAATATAGGTTTGGACCTACACATTATTAAAAAGAAAGAAAGAGAAAAAGGAAACCATGAACATCGTGGGTCTTAGCATTTTGTTCTCGGGACGTTTCTGGATCGCAAGGGACACTGTGATATCTCCCACATCCAGGTCGGTGCATAAGCCAGCCTGACACCTGCCTCCTTATCCATGGCCACAAGAACACCCTGAGGCCGCTGGAACTCCTGCTATGCCAAATGCTCTACAGCCAAATGAAGTTGAGGTCTCTGCAGCTGGCACTTAGCAACCCACCTGCTGCAGCAGCATTGAGAAGCTGTCGAGAGAGTAGCACCTCTCTTCTTCCTGCCATTCTGCTCCTGCTTCCTGATTCTTCCTTCAATGAATACTGGCCAACACGAGACCCCACTGGGCAATACGTGTTCCTGGACTCTATGATCGGGAACTGCTCAGCGTCCGAGGACATCCATTCACACATCCCTCCTGGGAATACAACTCTTTGACCCTTCCCTTGCTTTCTCGGCTACTCACTCACACTGCAGCTCACTTGGTGCTCGCACCAAAGTGCTAGCTCTCCGACCTCTCAGCGTCCTCACTTGCTCAATCCTCTCCCGATTCACCAGACTCCACAATCCGTCAGTTCAGCCAGTTGCCAACAGCCTTGTCCTAGAAGTCATGTTCATTTTGTACTTGACTGACACCGTGCTAAGCCTAGATCAATCCGGGGCTCACACATCACTTTACCTACACCTGAGCCACTCAAACTCCCCGCCCTGGGAAAACACACTCACTCACTCACTCACTCACAACAGCCCACATCAATGACAACTGGAACCTGAACATTTCAACCTGATCATCTCCTTCAACATACTGCCAGCTTCGTAGTGCCTGGCCTTCCATCTGTTGACATGGAAGCAAGGTTCCTCCTCAACAACTGACAACATCCATCCTCCTGAAATGCACCTACACTCGCTATGTGGCCCCTGAATGGTGAAGAGTGTGAGATGGCACATTTTGAATGCACAACGTGTCAGATGCTTCATATCCATTAAGTACACACTTCACCAACATACTAATGGCCACCATGGGGACCACTGGCTGCTGCTCTCTTTTCTAATCCCGCTTCCAAGGCCAGCGGACCCTGCAAACACACGGCAAACTCGGAACACACTCCTGGTTCCCACCATCACAACGGCCTCGATTTGGCTGTGGTTTGTGTGGAGTCGGGCAGAGGATGCAAGCTCTCTTGGCACTTCTTTTCTCTGTGTGACTCTGCTACCTCTCCCCTAAACAGCAGCTACTCTCTAAAACACAAACAAACACAAGTATCCAGAAACCCAACACGCAGCCCACACACCCCTGCCGCCTCTTCCCTGTAGCCCTGCTTTTCAGGTAAAGAAAAATGAGCCTTACCGAATCCCCGATTTCCTAAACAAATATGCCATGGCTTGTCCAACGATACAGTGTGTGAACGTGCCCACTGCGATGCCATCACCTCTTACGCCATGCCATCGCAGCCATGGGCTCACTGATCCAAGGGTCCAAGATCACCTCTGACCCTCATGCTCACTCTCATAATGATTGTCCGTTAAATCATACAACCGACAGCAACACAACAGAAACCCAATATGGCCACCGGATCTCCGCATGCTTCCCACGCCAATAGACAGCCTTTCCCGAGGGAATCTCTTATCAATGTTTTCCTTGTCTTTCAAAAGTTCTTCCTCTTGTCCACTCACCACGGATACCCACATACCTAGACTGACCAACTTCAGACAGTGCCATGAGGCTGTTGAAGGAAATGAGTGACGGGAAAACAGTAGTTTGGCTCGGGACATCTTAGCCAAATGCACGTAGGACTGGCTGAAAGGTGGGCAAACACTTGGCTGCATCCAAAAGTGTATCTGAAAAAATCCCCCAGCCCCTTCCACAAAACTCATTTTCCTTGGCCTTCCATTTCCAAAGCACGGGCAGAAATGACATCAGACAAGACAGTTCACGGGCCTTGGCCCAGCATTTGTCACACGACCGTTCATGCTCCAGTCACCTGGTTCTTTGTGAATGGTAGGTGAGAAGAGTCAAGCAATCAATTTCCCCCAGCGCCACCCACCCCACAGCTTTCTCTTTCTTTGTTGCTTATCTCAAGTTACCCACAAAAGCCAAAAGAGTCAGGAAGAATGAGGCCAAACAGGATCGAAGCAGCCTTACACTCACTAGGTAGTAAATAGACTAGGACTGTACAGCAGCTGCTCACGAAAGACCATTTCACCGAGTCCTTTTGTGGACAAGGGAAATCAGGATCATCTTCAGTAGCAGCCAGCATAATTGGTTTCTATCAACTAATAGAGAGTGAAATAATGCCCGTGTTAGTGTAAGAGGGAAAAAGGAAGCAAGTGGTTTTCTCAAGTATTACAATCTGTATGCAACTGCCCCTCATTCAGGTGATTCACGTTAAGGCTGTCTGTATGGCTGGCTGGCTCCCTTCCCAATCTGAAAAGTCACGCTTCATTCCCATGGCATTACAGCCAAAATCTTTGGCTCTTGCTTACCCTCTTGTGACTAGATGAGCCACGGTCAAGTGAGCATCTCCTTCACGTACAAAACTAGTGTTTCAACTCCGTAGCTTTCAAGGAAGAGGGGGAAAAATAGCCCTGACAAACCAAATCACATACCTCCTACACGCGGTGGTAGTGGCCCTAGGTCAGGAGCACCCGTAGGCAAAAATTTGCAAGGACGGGTGGCTGGCTGTGTTCCTGCAGGGGGGCGAGCGTGAGGAGGCCCTACCCTCCGGAATGGATTTGCAGGACCGGTTGGCCCTTGGGGTGGATGAGCCGAAGTTGTTGCTGCTTGGCCAGCACCTGGTTCTTTCCCCTCGCAGGGAACTGCTGATGCACTTATGGTGCTGCTCTGTAACAAAATCACATAAATCCGACATCACTAACAAGAAAAAAATGCAAAACTCATACACAAATAGTTAGGGACAGAATGCAAAGAAATCCATGATATATAGAGAAAGTGCTCCAGAGAAACATCAGATGGGTTTTAGCGATCGCAACTGTGTGGTGAAGGAACAGAAAGCAGGTTTCGCCAACACAGCAATATTCTGGCTAAGGAGAATGCACAGACACAGGCCAGGAGAACCCCGATGTAGACTACCTAGCACGCTTATCCCGAGAAGGCAAAGAACAAGTGGGCAGCTTACTCCAGATGTGGCTGAGGAACAAACTGAGAAACTCAGGAAAGTAGATTCTCAAAACATTACGCCCAATGATTCCAATGTACATCCGAAGGGGGGAACCAAATGCCCTCTACACTGGTGTACTCCCTGAGAGGTGCTGACTCAGAAAAGAAACAGATTTCTAGAGAAAACAAATGACCAGGGGCATGTCTGTTCTGCAAAAAAAGGAGGGATCACAAAGCTCCCGCACACACACGGGTAAAATTACACTGTCAGGACTTACCTCCGGTTTGTCTTGGTTAGCTGCCTGGTTGGAGTCTCTCTCGGAATATAGGTTTGGACCTACACATTATTAAAAAGAAAGAAAGAGAAAAAGGAAACCATGAACATCGTGGGTCTTAGCATTTTGTTCTCGGGACGTTTCTGGATCGCAAGGGACACTGTGATATCTCCCACATCCAGGTCGGTGCATAAGCCAGCCTGACACCTGCCTCCTTATCCATGGCCACAAGAACACCCTGAGGCCGCTGGAACTCCTGCAATGCCAAATGCTCTACAGCCAAATGAAGTTGAGGTCTCTGCAGCTGGCACTTAGCAACCCACCTGCTGCAGCAGCATTGAGAAGCCGTCGAGAGTAGCACCTCTCTTCTTCCTGCCATTCTGCTCCTGCTTCCTGATTCTTCCTTCAATGAATACTGGCCAACACGAGACCCCACTGGGCAATACGTGTTCCTGGACTCTATGATCGGGAACTGCTCAGCGTCCGAGGACATCCATTCACACATCCCTCCTGGGAATACAACTCTTTGACCCTTCCCTTGCTTTCTCGGCTACTCACTCACACTGCAGCTCACTTGGTGCTCGCACCAAAGTGCTAGCTCTCCGACCTCTCAGCGTCCTCACTTGCTCAATCCTCTCCCGATTCACCAGACTCCACAATCTGTCAGTTCAGCCAGTTGCCAACAGCCTTGTCCTAGAAGTCATGTTCATTTTGTACTTGACTGACACCGTGCTAAGCCTAGATCAATCCGGGGCTCACACATCACTTTACCTACACCTGAGCCACTTGCACAGCCAGAAGAGATGGAAAACTAAGAGCCCTCAAACTCCCCGCCCTGGGAAAACACACTCACTCACTCACTCACTCATTCACTCACTCATTCACTCACTCACAACAGCCCACATCAATGACAACTGGAACCTGAACATTTCAACCTGATCATCTCCTTCAACATACTGCCAGCTTCGTAGTGCCTGGCCTTCCATCTGTTGACATGGAAGCAAGGTTCCTCCTCAACAACTGACAACATCCATCCTCCTGAAACGCACCTACACTCGCTATGTGGCCCCTGAATGGTGAAGAGTGTGAGATGGCACATTTTGAATGCACAACGTGTCAGATGCTTCATATCCATTAAGTACACACTTCACCAACATACTAATGGCCACCATGGGGACCACTGGCTGCTGCTCTCTTTTCTAATCCCGCTTCCAAGGCCAGCGGACCCTGCAAACACACGGCAAACTCGGAACACACTCCTGGTTCCCACCATCACAACGGCCTCGATTTGGCTGTGGTTTGTGTGGAGTCGGGCAGAGGATGCAAGCTCTCTTGGCACTTCTTTTCTCTGTGTGACTCTGCTACCTCTCCCCTAAACAGCAGCTACTCTCTAAAACACAAACAAACACAAGTATCCAGAAACCCAACACGCAGCCCACACACCCCTGCCGCCTCTTCCCTGTAGCCCTGCTTTTCAGGTAAAGAAAAATGAGCCTTACCGAATCCCCGATTTCCTAAACAAATATGCCATGGCTTGTCCAACGATACAGTGTGTGAACGTGCCCACTGCGATGCCATCACCTCTTACGCCATGCCATCGCAGCCATGGGCTCACTGATCCAAGGGTCCAAGATCACCTCTGACCCTCATGCTCACTCTCATAATGATTGTCCGTTAAATCATACAACCGACAGCAACACAACAGAAACCCAATATGGCCACCGGATCTCCGCATGCTTCCCACGCCAATAGACAGCCTTTCCCGAGGGAATCTCTTATCAATGTTTTCCTTGTCTTTCAAAAGTTCTTCCTCTTGTCCACTCACCACGGATACCCACATACCTAGACTGACCAACTTCAGACAGTGCCATGAGGCTGTTGAAGGAAATGAGTGACGGGAAAACAGTAGTTTGGCTCGGGACATCTTAGCCAAATGCACGTAGGACTGGCTGAAAGGTGGGCAAACACTTGGCTGCATCCAAAAGTGTATCTGAAAAAATCCCCCAGCCCCTTCCACAAAACTCATTTTCCTTGGCCTTCCATTTCCAAAGCACGGGCAGAAATGACATCAGACAAGACAGTTCACGGGCCTTGGCCCAGCATTTGTCACACGACCGTTCATTCTCCAGTCACCTGGTTCTTTGTGAATGGTAGGTGAGAAGAGTCAAGCAATCAATTTCCCCCAGCGCCACCCACCCCACAGCTTTCTCTTTCTTTGTTGCTTATCTCAAGTTACCCACAAAAGCCAAAAGAGTCAGGAAGAATGAGGCCAAACAGGATCGAAGCAGCCTTACACTCACTAGGTAGTAAATAGACTAGGACTGTACAGCAGCTGCTCACGAAAGACCATTTCACCGAGTCCTTTTGTGGACAAGGGAAATCAGGATCATCTTCAGTAGCAGCCAGCATAATTGGTTTCTATCAACTAATAGACAGTGAAATAATGCCCGTGTTAGTGTAAGAGGGAAAAAGGAAGCAAGTGGTTTTCTCAAGTATTACAATCTGTATGCAACTGCCCCTCATTCAGGTGATTCACGTTAAGGCTGTCTGTATGGCTGGCTGGCTCCCTTCCCAATCTGAAAAGTCACGCTTCATTCCCATGGCATTACAGCCAAAATCTTTGGCTCTTGCTTACCCTCTTGTGACTAGATGAGCCACGGTCAAGTGAGCATCTCCTTCACGTACAAAACTAGTGTTTCAACTCCGTAGCTTTCAAGGAAGAGGGGGAAAAATAGCCCTGACAAACCAAATCACATACCTCCTACACGCGGTGGTAGTGGCCCTAGGTCAGGAGCACCCGTAGGCAAAAATTTGCAAGGACGGGTGGCTGGCTGTGTTCCTGCAGGGGGGCGAGCGTGAGGAGGCCCTACCCTCCGGAATGGATTTGCAGGACCGGTTGGCCCTTGGGGTGGATGAGCCGAAGTTGTTGCTGCTTGGCCAGCACCTGGTTCTTTCCCCTCGCAGGGAACTGCTGATGCACTTATGGTGCTGCTCTGTAACAAAATCACATAAATCCGACATCACTAACAAGAAAAAAATGCAAAACTCATACACAAATAGTTAGGGACAGAATGCAAAGAAATCCATGATATATAGAGAAAGTGCTCCAGAGAAACATCAGATGGGTTTTAGCGATCGCAACTGTGTGGTGAAGGAACAGAAAGCAGGTTTCGCCAACACAGCAATATTCTGGCTAAGGAGAATGCACAGACACAGGCCAGGAGAACCCTGATGTAGACTACCTAGCACGCTTATCCCGAGAAGGCAAAGAACAAGTGGGCAGCTTACTCCAGATGTGGCTGAGGAACAAACTGAGAAACTCAGGAAAGTAGATTCTCAAAACATTACGCCCAATGATTCCAATGTACATCCGAAGGGGGGAACCAAATGCCCTCTACACTGGTGTACTCCCTGAGAGGTGCTGACTCAGAAAAGAAACAGATTTCTAGAGAAAACAAATGACCAGGGGCATGTCTGTTCTGCAAAAAAAGGAGGGATCACAAAGCTCCCGCACACACACGGGTAAAATTACACTGTCAGGACTTACCTCCGGTTTGTCTTGGTTAGCTGCCTGGTTGGAGTCTCTCTCGGAATATAGGTTTGGACCTACACATTATTAAAAAGAAAGAAAGAGAAAAAGGAAACCATGAACATCGTGGGTCTTAGCATTTTGTTCTCGGGACGTTTCTGGATCGCAAGGGACACTGTGATATCTCCCACATCCAGGTCGGTGCATAAGCCAGCCTGACACCTGCCTCCTTATCCATGGCCACAAGAACACCCTGAGGCCGCTGGAACTCCTGCAATGCCAAATGCTCTACAGCCAAATGAAGTTGAGGTCTCTGCAGCTGGCACTTAGCAACCCACCTGCTGCAGCAGCATTGAGAAGCCGTCGAGAGTAGCACCTCTCTTCTTCCTGCCATTCTGCTCCTGCTTCCTGATTCTTCCTTCAATGAATACTGGCCAACACGAGACCCCACTGGGCAATACGTGTTCCTGGACTCTATGATCGGGAACTGCTCAGCGTCCGAGGACATCCATTCACACATCCCTCCTGGGAATACAACTCTTTGACCCTTCCCTTGCTTTCTCGGCTACTCACTCACACTGCAGCTCACTTGGTGCTCGCACCAAAGTGCTAGCTCTCCGACCTCTCAGCGTCCTCACTTGCTCAATCCTCTCCCGATTCACCAGACTCCACAATCCGTCAGTTCAGCCAGTTGCCAACAGCCTTGTCCTAGAAGTCATGTTCATTTTGTACTTGACTGACACCGTGCTAAGCCTAGATCAATCCGGGGCTCACACATCACTTTACCTACACCTGAGCCACTTGCACAGCCAGAAGAGATGGAAAACTAAGAGCCCTCAAACTCCCCGCCCTGGGAAAACACACTCACTCACTCACTCACTCATTCACTCACTCACTCACTCACTCACAACAGCCCACATCAATGACAACTGGAACCTGAACATTTCAACCTGATCATCTCCTTCAACATACTGCCAGCTTCGTAGTGCCTGGCCTTCCATCTGTTGACATGGAAGCAAGGTTCCTCCTCAACAACTGACAACATCCATCCTCCTGAAACGCACCTACACTCGCTATGTGGCCCCTGAATGGTGAAGAGTGTGAGATGGCACATTTTGAATGCACAACGTGTCAGATGCTTCATATCCATTAAGTACACACTTCACCAACATACTAATGGCCACCATGGGGACCACTGGCTGCTGCTCTCTTTTCTAATCCCGCTTCCAAGGCCAGCGGACCCTGCAAACACACGGCAAACTCGGAACACACTCCTGGTTCCCACCATCACAACGGCCTCGATTTGGCTGTGGTTTGTGTGGAGTCGGGCAGAGGATGCAAGCTCTCTTGGCACTTCTTTTCTCTGTGTGACTCTGCTACCTCTCCCCTAAACAGCAGCTACTCTCTAAAACACAAACAAACACAAGTATCCAGAAACCCAACACGCAGCCCACACACCCCTGCCGCCTCTTCCCTGTAGCCCTGCTTTTCAGGTAAAGAAAAATGAGCCTTACCGAATCCCCGATTTCCTAAACAAATATGCCATGGCTTGTCCAACGATACAGTGTGTGAACGTGCCCACTGCGATGCCATCACCTCTTACGCCATGCCATCGCAGCCATGGGCTCACTGATCCAAGGGTCCAAGATCACCTCTGACCCTCATGCTCACTCTCATAATGATTGTCCGTTAAATCATACAACCGACAGCAACACAACAGAAACCCAATATGGCCACCGGATCTCCGCATGCTTCCCACGCCAATAGACAGCCTTTCCCGAGGGAATCTCTTATCAATGTTTTCCTTGTCTTTCAAAAGTTCTTCCTCTTGTCCACTCACCACGGATACCCACATACCTAGACTGACCAACTTCAGACAGTGCCATGAGGCTGTTGAAGGAAATGAGTGACGGGAAAACAGTAGTTTGGCTCGGGACATCTTAGCCAAATGCACGTAGGACTGGCTGAAAGGTGGGCAAACACTTGGCTGCATCCAAAAGTGTATCTGAAAAAATCCCCCAGCCCCTTCCACAAAACTCATTTTCCTTGGCCTTCCATTTCCAAAGCACGGGCAGAAATGACATCAGACAAGACAGTTCACGGGCCTTGGCCCAGCATTTGTCACACGACCGTTCATTCTCCAGTCACCTGGTTCTTTGTGAATGGTAGGTGAGAAGAGTCAAGCAATCAATTTCCCCCAGCGCCACCCACCCCACAGCTTTCTCTTTCTTTGTTGCTTATCTCAAGTTACCCACAAAAGCCAAAAGAGTCAGGAAGAATGAGGCCAAACAGGATCGAAGCAGCCTTACACTCACTAGGTAGTAAATAGACTAGGACTGTACAGCAGCTGCTCACGAAAGACCATTTCACCGAGTCCTTTTGTGGACAAGGGAAATCAGGATCATCTTCAGTAGCAGCCAGCATAATTGGTTTCTATCAACTAATAGAGAGTGAAATAATGCCCGTGTTAGTGTAAGAGGGAAAAAGGAAGCAAGTGGTTTTCTCAAGTATTACAATCTGTATGCAACTGCCCCTCATTCAGGTGATTCACGTTAAGGCTGTCTGTATGGCTGGCTGGCTCCCTTCCCAATCTGAAAAGTCACGCTTCATTCCCATGGCATTACAGCCAAAATCTTTGGCTCTTGCTTACCCTCTTGTGACTAGATGAGCCACGGTCAAGTGAGCATCTCCTTCACGTACAAAACTAGTGTTTCAACTCCGTAGCTTTCAAGGAAGAGGGGGAAAAATAGCCCTGACAAACCAAATCACATACCTCCTACACGCGGTGGTAGTGGCCCTAGGTCAGGAGCACCCGTAGGCAAAAATTTGCAAGGACGGGTGGCTGGCTGTGTTCCTGCAGGGGGGCGAGCGTGAGGAGGCCCTACCCTCCGGAATGGATTTGCAGGACCGGTTGGCCCTTGGGGTGGATGAGCCGAAGTTGTTGCTGCTTGGCCAGCACCTGGTTCTTTCCCCTCGCAGGGAACTGCTGATGCACTTATGGTGCTGCTCTGTAACAAAATCACATAAATCCGACATCACTAACAAGAAAAAAATGCAAAACTCATACACAAATAGTTAGGGACAGAATGCAAAGAAATCCATGATATATAGAGAAAGTGCTCCAGAGAAACATCAGATGGGTTTTAGCGATCGCAACTGTGTGGTGAAGGAACAGAAAGCAGGTTTCGCCAACACAGCAATATTCTGGCTAAGGAGAATGCACAGACACAGGCCAGGAGAACCCTGATGTAGACTACCTAGCACGCTTATCCCGAGAAGGCAAAGAACAAGTGGGCAGCTTACTCCAGATGTGGCTGAGGAACAAACTGAGAAACTCAGGAAAGTAGATTCTCAAAACATTACGCCCAATGATTCCAATGTACATCCGAAGGGGGGAACCAAATGCCCTCTACACTGGTGTACTCCCTGAGAGGTGCTGACTCAGAAAAGAAACAGATTTCTAGAGAAAACAAATGACCAGGGGCAT
>NW_026696443.1:0-21767 GCF_030435755.1 Ochotona princeps
GTGGAGTTGGTGGCATGTGAAACCCGCATGTGGAGCATTCGTTTGTGTGGGATGCTCACCAAGCTTCATTTCATTCCTAGGCAACAAAGGGCACTAAGCATAGAGTGTGAAAACTGAGTTTCCTTGAGAGCTGCTTGGAAGCCTGATGGTGTGTGAAGTTAGTGAGCCAAATGGAGTTGTTCTCCCACAAGAACCACTCGGCTGATCCTTCTTCAATATGCCCTTCACCAACATGCAGTGTTTCCTTGATTGAATTAGCTCTCACACCAATATTTGCGTCTAGAGCCTTTGCATTGAGGGCTATCTGAAAACGGCTGTGGCGCTGAAGTTGCCTGTGAATGTGGAGTTGGTGGCATGTGAAACCCGCATGTGGAGCATTCGTTTGTGTGGGATGCTCTACTAGATTCATTCCTAGATAATGCAGTGAAAGGGCACTAAGCATAGAGTGTGAAAACTGAGTTTCCTTGAGAGCTGCTTGGAAGCCTCATGGTGTGTGAAGTTAGTGAGCCAAATGGAGTTGTTCTCCCACAAGAACCACTCGGCTGATCCTTCTTCAATATGCCCTTCACCAACATGCAGTGTTTCCTTGATTGAATTAGCTCTCACACCAATATTTGCGTCTAGAGCCTTTGCATTGAGGGCTATCTGAAAACGGCTGTGGCGCTGAAGTTGCCTGTGAATGTGGAGTTGGTGGCATGTGAAACCCACATGTGGAGCATTCGTTTGTGTGGGATGCTCACCAAGCTTCATTTCAGTGCTAGGCACTCAAAGGGCACTAAGCATAGAGTGTGAAAACTGAGTTTCCTTGAGAGCTGCTTGGAAGCCTGATGGTGTGTGAAGTTAGTGAGCCAAATGGAGTTGTTCTCCCACAAGAACCACTCGGCTGATCCTTCTTCAATATGCCCTTCACCAACCTGCATTGTTTCCTTGATTGAATTAGCTCTCACACCAATATTTGCATCTAGAGCCTTTGCATTGAGGGCTATCTGAAAACGGCTGTGGCGCTGAAGTTGCCTGTGAATGTGGAGTTGGTGGCATGTGAAACCCGCATGTGGAGCATTCGTTTGTGTGGGATGCTCACCAAGCTTCATTTCAGTCCTAGGCACTCAAAGGGCACTAAGCATAGAGTGTCAAAAATGAATTTCCTTGAGAGCTGCTTGGAAGCCTGATGGTGTGTGAAGTTAGTGAGCCAAATGGAGTTGTTCTCCCACAAGAACCACTCGGCTGATCCTTCTTCAATATGCCCTTCACCAACATGCAGTTTTTTCTTGATTGAATTAGCTCTCACACCAATATTTGCGTCTAGAGCCTTTGCATTGAGGGCTATCTGAAAACGGCTATGGCGCTGAAGTTGCCTGTGAATGTGGAGTTGGTGGCATGTGAAACCCGCATGTGGAGCATTCGTTTTTGTGGGATGCTCACCAAGCTTCATTTCAGTCCTAGGCACTCAAAGGGCACTAAGCATAGAGTGTGAAAACTGAGTTTCCTTGAGAGCTGCTTTGAAGACTGATTGTGCGTGAAGTTAGTGAGCCAAATGGAGTTGTTCTCCCACAAGAACCACTCGGCTGATCCTTCTTCAATATGCCCTTCACCAACATGCAGTGTTTCTTTGATTGAATTAGCTCTCCACCAATATTTGCGTCTAGAGCCTTTGCATTGAGGGCTATCTGAAAACGGCTGTGTCGCTGAAGTTGCCTCTGAATGTGGAGTTGGTGGCATGTGAAACCCGCATGTGGAGCATTCGTTTGTGTGGGATGCTCTACCAGGTTTATTCCTAGATAATGCACTCAAAGGGCACCAAGCATAGAGTGTGAAAACTGAATTTCCTTGAGAGCTGCTTGGAAGCCTGATGGTGTGTGAAGTTAGTGAGCCAAATGGAGTTGTTCTCCCACAAGAACCACTCGGCTGATCCTTCTTCAATATGCCCTTCAGCAACATGCAGTGTTTCCTTGATTGAATTAGCTCTCACACCAATATTTGCGTCTAGAGCCTTTGCATTGAGGGCTATCTGAAAGTGGCTGTAGCGCTGAAGTTGCCTGTGAATGTGGAGTTGGTGGCATGTGAAACCCGCATGTGGAGCATTCGTTTGTGTGGGATGCTCACCAAGCTTCATTTCATTCCTAGGCACTCAAAGGGCACTAAGCATAGAGTGTGAAAACTGAGTTTCGTTGAGAGCTGCTTGGAAGCCTGATGGTGTGTGAAGTTAGTGAGCCAAATGGAGTTGTTCTCCCACAAGAACCACTCGGCTGATCCTTCTTCAATATGCCCTTCACCAACATGCAGTGTTTCCTTGATTGAATTAGCTCTCACACCAATATTTGCGTCTAGAGCCTTTGCATTGAGGGCTATCTGAAAACGGCTGTGGCGCTGAAGTTGCCTGTGAATGTGGAGTTGGTGGCATGTGAAACCCGCATGTGGAGCATTCGTTTGTGTGGGATGCTCTACCAGGTTCATTCCTAGATAATGCACTCAAAGGGCACTAAGCATAGAGTGTGAAAACTGAGTTTCCTTGAGAGCTGCTTGGAAGCCTGATGGTGTGTGAAGTTAGTGAGCCAAATGGAGTTGTTCTCCAACAGGAACCACTCGGCTGATCCTTCTTCAATATGCCCTTCACCAACATGCAGTGTTTCCTTGATTGAATTAGCTCTCACACCAATATTTGCGTCTAGAGCCTTTGCATTGAGGGCTATCTGAAAACGGCTATGGCGCTGAAGTTGCCTGTGAATGTGGAGTTGGTGGCATGTGAAACCCGCATGTGGAGCATTGGTTTGTGTGGGATGCTCTACCAGGTTCATTCCTAGATAATGCACTCAAAGGGCACTAAGCATAGAGTGTGAAAACTGAGTTTCCTTGAGAGCTGCTTGGAAGCCTGATGGTTTGTGAAGTTAGTGAGCCAAATGGAGTTGTTCTCCCACAAGAACCACTTGGCTGATCCTTCTTCAATATGCCCTTCACCAACATGCAGTGTTTCCTTGATTGAATTAGCTCTCACACGAATATTTGCGTCTAGAGCTTTTGCATTGAGGGATATCTGAAAGTGGCTGTAGCGCTGAAGTTGCCTGTGAATGTGGAGTTGGTGGCATGTGAAACCCGCATGTGGAGCATTCGTTTGTGTGGGATGCTCACCAAGCTTCATTTCAGTCCTAGGCACTCAAAGGGCACTAAGCATAGAGTGTGAAAACTGAGTTTCCTTGAGAACTGCTTGGAAGCCTGATGGTGTGTGAAGTTAGTGAGCCAAATGGAGTTGTTCTCCCACAAGAACCACTCGGCTGATCCTTCTTCAATATGCCCTTCACCAACATGCAGTGTTTCCTTGATTGAATTAGCTCTCACACCAATATTTGCGTCTAGAGCCTTTGCATTGAGGGCTATCTGAAAACGGCTGTGGCGCTGAAGTTGCCTGTGAATGTGGAGTTGGTGGCATGTGAAACCCGCATGTGGAGCATTCGTTTGTGTGGGATGCTCACCAAGCTTCATTTCATTCCTAGGCAACAAAGGGCACTAAGCATAGAGTGTGAAAACTGAGTTTCCTTGAGAGCTGCTTGGAAGCCTGATGGTGTGTGAAGTTAGTGAGCCAAATGGAGTTGTTCTCCCACAAGAACCACTTCGCTGATCCTTCTTCAATATGCCCTTCACCAACATGCAGTGTTTCCTTGATTGAATTAGCTCTCACACCAATATTTGCGTCTAGAGCCTTTGCATTGAGGGCTATCTGAAAACGGCTGTGGCGCTGAAGTTGCCTGTGAATGTGGAGTTGGTGGCATGTGAAACCCGCATGTGGAGCATTCGTTTGTGTGGGATGCTCTACTAGATTCATTCCTAGATAATGCAGTGAAAGGGCACTAAGCATAGAGTGTGAAAACTGAGTTTCCTTGAGAGCTGCTTGGAAGCCTCATGGTGTGTGAAGTTAGTGAGCCAAATGGAGTTGTTCTCCCACAAGAACCACTCGGCTGATCCTTCTTCAATATGCCCTTCACCAACATGCAGTGTTTCCTTGATTGAATTAGCTCTCACACCAATATTTGCGTCTAGAGCCTTTGCATTGAGGGCTATCTGAAAACGGCTGTGGCGCTGAAGTTGCCTGTGAATGTGGAGTTGGTGGCATGTGAAACCCACATGTGGAGCATTCGTTTGTGTGGGATGCTCACCAAGCTTCATTTCAGTGCTAGGCACTCAAAGGGCACTAAGCATAGAGTGTGAAAACTGAGTTTCCTTGAGAGCTGCTTGGAAGCCTGATGGTGTGTGAAGTTAGTGAGCCAAATGGAGTTGTTCTCCCACAAGAACCACTCGGCTGATCCTTCTTCAATATGCCCTTCACCAACATGCAGTTTTTTCTTGATTGAATTAGCTCTCACACCAATATTTGCGTCTAGAGCCTTTGCATTGAGGGCTATCTGAAAACGGCTATGGCGCTGAAGTTGCCTGTGAATGTGGAGTTGGTGGCATGTGAAACCCGCATGTGGAGCATTCGTTTTTGTGGGATGCTCACCAAGCTTCATTTCAGTCCTAGGCACTCAAAGGGCACTAAGCATAGAGTGTGAAAACTGAGTTTCCTTGAGAGCTGCTTTGAAGACTGATTGTGCGTGAAGTTAGTGAGCCAAATGGAGTTGTTCTCCCACAAGAACCACTCGGCTGATCCTTCTTCAATATGCCCTTCACCAACATGCAGTGTTTCCTTGATTGAATTAGCTCTCACACCAATATTTGCGTCTAGAGCCTTTGCATTGAGGGCTATCTGAAAACGGCTGTGGCGCTGAAGTTGCCTGTGAATGTGGAGTTGGTGGCATGTGAAACCCGCATGTGGAGCATTCGTTTGTGTGGGATGCTCTACCAGGTTCATTCCGACATAATGCACTCAAAGGGCACTAAGCATAGAGTGTGAAAACTGAGTTTCCTTGAGAGCTGCTTGGAAGCCTGATGGTGTGTGAAGTTAGTGAGCCAAATGGAGTTGTTCTCCAACAGGAACCACTCGGCTGATCCTTCTTCAATATGCCCTTCAGCAACATGCAGTGTTTCCTTGATTGAATTAGCTCTCACACCAATATTTGCGTCTAGAGCCTTTGCATTGAGGGCTATCTGAAAACGGCTATGGCGCTGAAGTTGCCTGTGAATGTGGAGTTGGTGGCATGTGAAACCCGCATGTGGAGCATTGGTTTGTGTGGGATGCTCTACCAGGTTCATTCCTAGATAATGCACTCAAAGGGCACTAAGCATAGAGTGTGAAAACTGAGTTTCCTTGAGAGCTGCTTGGAAGCCTGATGGTTTGTGAAGTTAGTGAGCCAAATGGAGTTGTTCTCCCACAAGAACCACTCGGCTGATCCTTCTTCAATATGCCCTTCACCAACATGCAGTTTTTTCTTGATTGAATTAGCTCTCACACCAATATTTGCGTCTAGAGCCTTTGCATTGAGGGCTATCTGAAAACGGCTATGGCGCTGAAGTTGCCTGTGAATGTGGAGTTGGTGGCATGTGAAACCCGCATGTGGAGCATTCGTTTTTGTGGGATGCTCACCAAGCTTCATTTCAGTCCTAGGCACTCAAAGGGCACTAAGCATAGAGTGTGAAAACTGAGTTTCCTTGAGAGCTGCTTTGAAGCCTGATGGTGTGTGAAGTTAGTGAGCCAAATGGAGTTGTTCTCCCACAAGAACCACTCGGCTGATCCTTCTTCAATATGCCCTTCACCAACATGCAGTGTTTCTTTGATTGAATTAGCTCTCCACCAATATTTGCGTCTAGAGCCTTTGCATTGAGGGCTATCTGAAAGTGGCTGTGGCGCTGAAGTTGCCTGTGAATGTGGAGTTGGTGGCATGTGAAACCCGCATGTGGAGCATTCGTTTGTGTGGGATGCTCTACCTGGTTTATTCCTAGATAATGCACTCAAAGGGCACTAAGCATAGAGTGTGAAAACTGAATTTCCTTGAGAGCTGCTTGGAAGCCTCATGGTGTGTGAAGTTAGTGAGCCAAATGGAGTTGTTCTCCCACAAGAACCACTCGGCTGATCCTTCTTCAATATGCCCTTCACCAACATGCAGTGTTTCCTTGATTGAATTAGCTCTCACACCAATATTTGCGTCTAGAGCCTTTGCATTGAGGGCTATCTGAAAGTGGCTGTGGCGCTGAAGTTGCCTGTGAATGTGGAGTTGGTGGCATGTGAAACCCGCATGTGGAGCATTCGTTTGTGTGGGATGCTCCCCAAGCTTCATTTCAGTCCTAGGCACTCAAAGGGCACTAAGCATAGAGTGTGAAAACTGAGTTTCCTTGAGAGCTGCTTGGAAGCCTGATGGTGTGTGAAGTTAGTGAGCCAAATGGAGTTGTTCTCCAACAGGAACCACTCGGCTGATCCTTCTTCAATATGCCCTTCACCAACATGCAGTGTTTCCTTGATTGAATTAGCTCTCACACCAATATTTGCGTCTAGAGCCTTTGCATTGAGGGCTATCTGAAAACGGCTGTGGCGCTGAAGTTGCCTGTGAATGTGGAGTTGGTGGCATGTGAAACCCGCATGTGGAGCATTCGTTTGTGTGGGATGCTCTACCAGGTTCATTCCTAGATAATGCACTCAAAGGGCACTAAGCATAGAGTGTGAAAACTGAGTTTCCTTGAGAGCTGCTTGGAAGCCTGATGGTTTGTGAAGTTAGTGAGCCAAATGGAGTTGTTCTCCCACAAGAACCACTCGGCTGATCCTTCTTCAATATGCCCTTCACCAACATGCAGTGTTTCCTTGATTGAATTACCTCTCACACCAATATTTGCGTCTAGAGCCTTTGCATTGAGGGCTATCTGAAAACGGCTGTGGCGCTGAAGTTGCCTGTGAATGTGGAGTTGGTGTCATGTGAAACCCGCATGTGGAGCATTCGTTTGTGTGCGATGCTCTACTAGATTCATTCCTAGATAATGCACTCAACTGGCACTAAGCATAGAGTGTGAAAACTGAGTTTCCTTGAGAGCTGCTTGGAAGCCTGATGGTGTGTGAAGTTAGTGAGCCAAATGGAGTTGTTCTCCCACAAGAACCACTCGGCTGATCCTTCTTCAATATGCCCTTCACCAACATGCAGTGTTTCCTTGATTGAATTAGCTCTCACACCAATATTTGCCTCTAGAGCCTTTGCATTGAGGGCTATCTGCAAACGGCTGTGGCACTGAAGTTGCCTGTGAATGTGGAGTTGGTGGCATGTGAAACCCGCATGTGGAGCATTCATTTGCGTGGGATGCTCTACCAGGTTCATTCCTAGATAATGCACTCAAAGGGCACTAAGCATAGAGTGTGAAAACTGAATTACCTTGAGAGCTGCTTGGAAGCCTGATGGTGTGTGAAGTTAGTGAGCCAAATGGAGTTGTTCTCCCACAAGAACCACTCGGCTGATCCTTCTTCAATATGCCCTTCACCAACATGCAGTGTTTCCTTGATTGAATTAGCTCTCACACCAACATTTGCGTCTAGAGCCTTTGCATTGAGGGCTATCTGAAAACGGCTGTGGCGCTGAAGTTGCCTGTGAATGTGGAGTTGGTGGCATGTGAAACCAGCATGTGGAGCATTCGTTTGTGTGGGATGTTCACCAAGCTTCATTTCATTCCTAGGCACACAAAGGGCACTAAGCATAGAGTGTGAAAACTGAGTTTCCTTGAGAGCTGCTTGGAAGCCTGATGGTGTGTGAAGTTAGTGAGCCAAATGGAGTTGTTCTCCCACAGGAACCACTTCGCTGATCCTTCTTCAATATGCCCTTCACCAACATGCAGTGTTTCCTTGATTGAATTAGCTCTCACACCAATATTTGCGTCTAGAGCCTTTGCATTGAGGGCTATCTGAAAACGGCTGTGGCGCTGAAGTTGCCTGTGAATGTGGAGTTGGTGGCATGTGAAACCCGCATGTGGAGCATTCGTTTGTGTGGGATGCTCTACTAGATTCATTCCTAGATAATGCAGTGAAAGGGCACTAAGCATAGAGTGTGAAAACTGAGTTTCCTTGAGAGCTGCTTGGAAGCCTGATGGTGTGTGAAGTTAGTGAGCCAAATGGAGTTGTTCTCCCACAAGAACCACTCGGCTGATCCTTCTTCAATATGCCCTTCACCAACATGCAGTGTTTCCTTGATTGAATTAGCTCTCACACCAATATTTGCGTCTAGAGCCTTTGATTGAGGGCTATCTGAAAACAAGTGTGGCGCAGAAGTTGTGTGAGAATGTGGAGTTGGTGGCATGTGAAACCCGCATGTGGAGCATTCGTTTGTGTGGGATGCTCACCAAGCTTCATTTCATTCCTAGGCAACAAAGGGCACTAAGCATAGAGTGTGAAAACTGAGTTTCCTTGAGAGCTGCTTGGAAGCCTGATGGTGTGTGAAGTTAGTGAGCCAAATGGAGTTGTTCTCCCACAAGAACCACTCGGCTGATCCTTCTTCAATATGCCCTTCACCAACATGCAGTGTTTCCTTGATTGAATTAGCTCTCACACCAATATTTGCGTCTAGAGCCTTTGCATTGAGGGCTATCTGAAAACGGCTGTGGCGCTGAAGTTGCCTGTGAATGTGGAGTTGGTGGCATGTGAAACCCGCATGTGGAGCATTCGTTTGTGTGGGATGCTGACCAAGCTTCATTTCAGTCCTAGGCACTCAAAGGGCACTAAGCATAGAGTGTGAAAACTGAGTTTCCTTGAGAGCTGCTTGGAAGCCTGATGGTGTGTGAAGTTAGTGAGCCAAATGGAGTTGTTCTCCCACAAGAACCACTCGGCTGATCCTTCTTCAATATGCCCTTCACCAACATGCAGTGTTTCCTTGATTGAATTAGCTCTCATACCAATATTTGCGTCTAGAGCCTTTGCATTGAGGGCTATCTGAAAACGGCTGTGGCGCTGAAGTTGCCTGTGAATGTGGAGTTGGTGGCATGTGAAACCCGCATGTGGAGCATTCGTTTGTGTGGGATGCTCTACTAGATTCATTCCTAGATAATGCACTCAAGGGCACTAAGCATAGAGTGTGAAAATTGAGTTTCCTTGAGAGCTGCTTGGAATCCTGATGGTGTGTGAAGTTAGTGAGCCAAATGGAGTTGTTCTCCCACAAGAACCACTCGGCTGATCCTTCTTCAATATGCCCTTCACCAACATGCAGTGTTTCCTTGATTGAATTAGCTCTCACACCAATATTTGCGTCTAGAGCCTTTGCATTGAGGGATATCTGAAAACGGCTGTGGCGCTGAAGTTGCCAGTGAATGTGGAGTTGGTGGCATGTGAAACCCGCATGTGGAGCATTTGTTTGTGTGGGATGCTCTACTAGATTCATTCCTAGATAATGCAATCAAAGGGCACTAAGCATAGAGTGTGAAAACTGAGTTTCCTTGAGAGCTGCTTGGAAGCCTGATTCTGTGTGAAGTTAGTGAGCCAAATGGAGTTGTTCTCCCACAAGAACCACTCGGCTGATCCTTCTTCAATATGCCCTTCAGCAACATGCAGTGTTTCCTTGATTGAATTAGCTCTCACACCAATATTTGCGTCTAGAGCCTTTGCTTTGAGGGCTATGTGAAAACGGCTGTGGCGCTGAAGTTGCCTGTGAATCTGGAGTTGGTGGCATGTGAAACCCGCATGTGGAGCATTCGTTTGTGTGGGATGCTCACCAAGCTTCATTTCAGTCCTAGGCACTCAAAGGGCACTAAGCATAGAGTGTGAAAACTGAGTTTCCTAAGAGAGCTGCTTGGAAGCCTGATGGTGTGTGAAGTTAGTGAGCCAAATGGAGTTGTTCTCCCACAAGAACCACTCGGCTGATCCTTCTTCAATATGCCCTTCACCAACATGCAGTGTTTCCTTGATTGAATTAGCTCTCACACCAATATTTGCGTCTAGAGCCTTTGCATTGAGGGCTATCTGAAAACGGCTGTGGCGCTGAAGTTGCCTGTGAATGTGGAGTTGGTGGCATGTGAAACCCGCATGTGGAGCATTCGTTTGTGTGCGATGCTCTACTAGATTCATTCCTAGATAATGCAGTGAAAGGGCACTAAGCATAGAGTGTGAAAATTGAGTTTCCTTGAGAGCTGCTTGGAAGCCTGATGGTGTGTGAAGTTAGTGAGCCAAATGGAGTTGTTCTCCCACAAGAACCACTCGGCTGATCCTTCTTCAATATGCCCTTCACCAACATGCAGTGTTTCCTTGATTGAATTAGCTCTCACACCAATATTTGCGTCTAGAGCCTTTGCATTGAGGGATATCTGAAAACGGCTGTGGCGCTGAAGTTGCCAGTGAATGTGGAGTTGGTGGCATGTGAAACCCGCATGTGGAGCATTTGTTTGTGTGGGATGCACTACTAGATTCATTCCTAGATAATGCAATCAAAGGGCACTAAGCATAGAGTGTGAAAACTGAGTTTCCTTGAGAGCTGCTTGGAAGCCTGATTCTGTGTGAAGTTAGTGAGCCAAATGGAGTTGTTCTCCCACAAGAACCACTCGGCTGATCCTTCTTCAATATGCCCTTCAGCAACATGCAGTGTTTCCTTGATTGAATTAGCTCTCACACCAATATTTGCGTCTAGAGCCTTTGCATTGAGGGCTATGTGAAAACGGCTGTGGCGCTGAAGTTGCCTGTGAATCTGGAGTTGGTGGCATGTGAAACCCGCATGTGGAGCATTCGTTTGTGTGGGATGCTCACCAAGCTTCATTTCAGTCCTAGGCACTCAAAGGGCACTAAGCATAGAGTGTGAAAACTGAGTTTCCTAAGAGAGCTGCTTGGAAGCCTGATGGTGTGTGAAGTTAGTGAGCCAAATGGAGTTGTTTTCCCACAAGAACCACTCGGCTGATCCTTCTTCAATATGCCCTTCACCAACATGCAGTGTTTCCTTGATTGAATTAGCTCTCACACCAATATTTGCGTCTAGAGCCTTTGCATTGAGGGCTATCTGAAAACGGCTGTGGCGCTGAAGTTGCCTGTGAATGTGGAGTTGGTGGCATGTGAAACCCGCATGTGGAGCATTCGTTTGTGTGCGATGCTCTACTAGATTCATTCCTAGATAATGCACTCAAAGGGCACTAAGCATACAGTGATAAAACTGAGTTTCCTTGAGAGCTGCTTGGAAGCCTGATGGTGTGTGTGATGTTAGTGAGCCAAATGGAGTTGTTCTCCCAGAAGAACCACTCGGCTGATCCTTCTTCAATATGCCCTTCACCAACATGCAGTGTTTCCTTGATTGAATTAGCTCTCACACCAATATTTGCGTCTAGAGCCTTTGCATTGTGGGATTTCTGAAAATGGCTGTGGCGCTGAAGTTGCCTGTGAATGTGGAGTTGGTGGCATGTGAAACCCGCATGTGGAGCATTCGTTTGTGTGGGATGCTCTACTAGATTCATTCCTAGATAATGCACTCAAGTGCACTAAGCATAGAGTGTGAAAACTGAGTTTCCTTGAGAGCTGCTTGGAAGCCTGATGGTGTGTGAAGTTAGTGAGCCAAATGGAGTTGTTCTCCCACAAGAACCACTCGGCTGATCCTTCTTCAATATGCCCTTCACCAACATGCAGTGTTTCCTTGATTGAATTAGCTCTCACACCAATATTTGCGTCTAGAGCCTTTGCATTGAGGGATATCTGAAAACGGCTGTGGCGCTGAAGTTGCCAGTGAATGTGGAGTTGGTGGCATGTGAAACCCGCATGTGGAGCATTTGTTTGTGTGGGATGCTCTACTAGATTCATTCCTAGATAATGCAATCAAAGGGCACTAAGCATAGAGTGTGAAAACTGAGTTTCCTTGAGAGCTGCTTGGAAGCCTGATTCTGTGTGAAGTTAGTGAGCCAAATGGAGTTGTTCTCCCACAAGAACCACTCGGCTGATCCTTCTTCAATATGCCCTTCAGCAACATGCAGTGTTTCCTTGATTGAATTAGCTCTCACACCAATATTTGCATCTAGAGCCTTTGCTTTGAGGGCTATCTGAAAACGGCTGTGGCGCTGAAGTTGCCTGTGAATCTGGAGTTGGTGGCATGTGAAACCCGCATGTGGAGCATTCGTTTGTGTGGGATGCTCACCAAGCTTCATTTCAGTCCTAGGCACTCAAAGGGCACTAAGCATAGAGTGTGAAAACTGAGTTTCCTAAGAGAGCTGCTTGGAAGCCTGATGGTGTGTGAAGTTAGTGAGCCAAATGGAGTTGTTCTCCCACAAGAACCACTCGGCTGATCCTTCTTCAATATGCCCTTCACCAACATGCAGTGTTTCCTTGATTGAATTAGCTCTCACACCAATATTTGCGTCTAGAGCCTTTGCATTGAGGGCTATCTGAAAACGGCTGTGGCGCTGAAGTTGCCTGTGAATGTGGAGTTGGTGGCATGTGAAACCCGCATGTGGAGCATTCGTTTGTGTGCGATGCTCTACTAGATTCATTCCTAGATAATGCACTCAAAGGGCACTAAGCATACAGTGATAAAACTGAGTTTCCTTGAGAGCTGCTTGGAAGCCTGATGGTGTGTGTGATGTTAGTGAGCCAAATGGAGTTGTTCTCCCAGAAGAACCACTCGGCTGATCCTTCTTCAATATGCCCTTCACCAACATGCAGTGTTTCCTTGATTGAATTAGCTCTCACACCAATATTTGCGTCTAGAGCCTTTGCATTGTGGGATTACTGAAAATGGCTGTGGCGCTGAAGTTGCCTGTGAATGTGGAGTTGGTGGCATGTGAAAACCGCATGTGGAGCATTCGTTTGTGTGGGATGCTCACCAAGCTTCATTTCAGTCCTAGGCACTCAAAGGGCACTAAGCATAGAGTGTGAAAACTGAGTTTCCTAAGAGAGCTGCTTGGAAGCCTGATGGTGTGTGAAGTTAGTGAGCCAAATGGAGTTGTTCTCACACAAGAACCACTCGGCTGATCCTTCTTCAATATGCCCTTCACCAACATGCAGTGTTTCCTTGATTGAATTAGCTCTCACACCAATATTTGCGTCTAGAGCCTTTGCATTGAGGGCTATCTGAAAACGGCTGTGGCGCTGAAGTTGCCTGTGAATGTGGAGTTGGTGGCATGTGAAACCCTCATGTGGAGCATTCGTTTGTGTGGGATGCTCTACCAGGTTCATTCCTAGATAATGCACTCAAAGGGCACTAAGCATAGAGTGTGAAAACTGAGTTTCCTTGAGAGCTGCTTGGAAGCCTGATGGTGTGTGAAGTTAGTGAGCCAAATGGAGTTGTTCTCCCACAAGAACCACTCGGCTGATCCTTCTTCAATATGCCCTTCAATAACATGCAGTGTTTCCTTGATTGAATTAGCTCTCACACCAATATTTGCGTCTAGAGCCTTTGCATTGAGGGCTATCTGAAAACGGCTGTGGCGCTGAAGTTGCCTGTGAATGTGGAGTTGGTGGCATGTGAAACCCGCATGTGGAGCATTCGTTTGTGTGGGATGCTCACCAAGCTTCATTTCAGTCCTAGGCACTCAAAGGGCACTAAGCATAGAGTGTGAAAACTGAGTTTCCTTGAGAGCTGCTTGGAAGCCTGATGGTGTGTGAAGTTAGTGAGCCAAATGGAGTTGTTCTCCCACAAGAACCACTCGGCTGATCCTTCTTCAATATGCCCTTCAGCAACATGCAGTGTTTCCTTGATTGAATTAGCTCTCATACCAATATTTGCGTCTAGAGCCTTTGCATTGAGGGCTATCTGAAAACGGCTGTGGCGCTGAAGTTGCCAGTGAATGTGGAGTTGGTGGCATGTGAAACCCGCATGTGGAGCATTCGTTTGTGTGGGATGCTCTACTAGATTCATTCCTAGATAATGCACTCAAAGGGCACTAAGCATAGAGTGTGAAAACCGAGTTTCCTTGAGAGCTGCTTGGAAGCCTGATTCTGTGTAAAGTTAGTGAGCCAAATGGAGTTGTTCTCCCACAAGAACCACTCGGCTGATCCTTCTTCAATATGCCCTTCACCAACATGCAGTGTTTCCTTGATTGAATTAGCTCTCACACCAATATTTGCGTCTAGAGCCTTTGCTTTGAGGGCTATCTGAAAACGGCTGTGGCGCTGAAGTTGCCTGTGAATCTGGAGTTGGTGGCATGTGAAACCCGCATGTGGAGCATTCGTTTGTGTGGGATGCTCACCAAGCTTCATTTCAGTCCTAGGCACTCAAAGGGCACTAAGCCTAGAGTGTGAAAACTGAGTTTCCTAAGAGAGCTGCTTGGAAGCCTGATGGTGTGTGAAGTTAGTGAGCCAAATGGAGTTGTTCTCCCACAAGAACCACTCGGCTGATCCTTCTTCAATATGCCCTTCACCAACATGCAGTGTTTCCTTGATTGAATTAGCTCTCACACCAATATTTGCGTCTAGAGCCTTTGCATTGAGGGCTATCTGAAAACGGCTGTGGCGCTGAAGTTGCCTGTGAATGTGGAGTTGGTGGCATGTGAAACCCGCATGTGGAGCATTCGTTTGTGTGGGATGCTGACCAAGCTTCATTTCATTCCTAGGCACACAAAGGGCACTAAGCATAGAGTGTGAAAACTGAGTTTCCTTGAGAGCTGCTTGGAAGCCTGATGGTGTGTGTGATGTTAGTGAGCCAAATGGAGTTGTTCTCCCACAAGAACCACTCGGCTGATCCTTCTTCAATATGCCCTTCACCAACATGCAGTGTTTCCTTGATTGAATTAGCTCTCACACCAATATTTGCGTCTAGAGCCTTTGCATTGTGGGATTTCTGAAAATGGCTGTGGCGCTGAAGTTGCCTGTGAATGTGGAGTTGGTGGCATGTGAAACCCGCATGTGGAGCATTCGTTTGTGTGGGATGCTCACCAAGCTTCATTTCAGTCCTAGGCACTCAAAGGGCACTAAGCATAGAGTGTGAAAACTGAGTTTCCTTGAGAGCTGCTTGGAAGCCTGATGGTGTGTGAAGTTAGTGAGCCAAATGGAGTTGTTCTCCCACAAGAACCACTCGGCTGATCCTTCTTCAATATGCCCTTCACCAACATGCAGTGTTTCCTTGATTGAATTAGCTCTCACACCAATATTTGCGTCTAGAGCCTTTGCATTGAGGGCTATCTGAAAACGGCTGTGGCGCTGAAGTTGCCTGTGAATGTGGAGTTGGTGGCATGTGAAACCCGCATGTGGAGCATTCGTTTGTGTGGGATGCTCTACTAGATTCATTCCTAGATAATGCATTCAAAGGGCACTAAGCATAGAGTGTGAAAATTGAGTTTCCTTGAGAGCTGCTTGGAAGCCTGATGGTGTGTGAAGTTAGTGAGCCAAATGGAGTTGTTCTCCCACAAGAACCACTCGGCTGATCCTTCTTCAATATGCCCTTCACCAACATGCATTGTTTCCTTGATTGAATTAGCTCTCACACCAATATTTGCGTCTAGAGCCTTTGCATTGAGGGCTATCTGAAAACGGCTGTGGCGCTGAAGTTGCCTGTGAATGTGGAGTTGGTGGCATGTGAAACCCGCATGTGGAGCATTCGTTTGTGTGGGATGCTCTACTAGATTCACTCCTAGATAATGCACTCAAAGGGCACTAAGCATACAGTGTGAAAACTGAGTTTCCTTGAGAGCTGCTTGGAAGCCTGATGGTGTGTGAAGTTAGTGAGCCAAATGGAGTTGTTCTCCCACAAGAACCACTCGGCTGATCCTTCTTCAATATGCCCTTCAGCAACATGCAGTGTTTCCTTGATTGAATTAGCTCTCACACCAATATTTGCGTCTAGAGCCTTTGCATTGTGGGCTATCTGAAAACAGCTGTGGCGCTGAAGTTGCCTGTGAATGTGGAGGTGGTGGCATGTGAAACCCGCATGTGGAGCATTCGTTTGTGTGGGATGCTGACCAAGCTTCATTTCAGTCCTAGGCACACAAAGGGCACTAAGCATAGAGTTTGAAAACTGAGTTTCCTTGAGAGCTGCTTGGAAGCCTGATGGTGTGTGAAGTTAGTGAGCCAAATGGAGTTGTTCTCCCACAAGAACCACTTCGCTGATCCTTCTTCAATGTGCCCTTCACCCGCATACAGTGTTTCCTTGATTGAATTAGCTCTCACACCAATATTTGCGTCTAGAGCCTTTGCATTGAGGGCTATCTGAAAACGGCTGTGGCGCTGAAGTTGCCTGTGAATGTGGAGTTGGTGGCATGTGAAACCCGCATGTGGAGCATTCGTTTGTGTGGGATGCTCACCAAGCTTCATTTCAGTCCTAGGCACTCAAAGGGCACTAAGCATAGAGTGTGAAAACTGAGTTTCCTTGAGAGCTGCTTGGAAGCCTGATAGTCTGTGAAGTTAGTGAGCCAAATGGAGTTGTTCTCCCACAAGAACCACTCGGCTGATCCTTCTTCAATATGCCCTTCACCAACATGCAGTGTTTCCTTGATTGAATTAGCTCTCACACCAATATTTGCGTCTAGAGCCTTTGCTTTGAGGGCTATCTGAAAACGGCTGTGGCGCTGAAGTTGCCTGAGAATGTGGAGTTGGTGGCATGTGAAACCCGCATGTGGAGCATTCGTTTGTGTGGGATGCTCTACTAGATTCATTCCTAGATAATGCAGTGAAAGGGCACTAAGCATAGAGTGTGAAAACTGAGTTTCCTTGAGAGCTGCTTGGAAGCCTGATGGTGTGTGAAGTTAGTGAGCCAAATGGAGTTGTTCTCCCACAAGAACCACTCGGCTGATCCTTCTTCAATATGCCCTTCACCAACATGCAGTGTTTCCTTGATTGAATTAGCTCTCACACCAATATTTGCGTCTAGAGCCTTTGCATTGTGGGATTTCTGAAAATGGCTGTGGCGCTGAAGTTGCCTGTGAATGTGGAGTTGGTGGCATGTGAAACCCGCATGTGGAGCATTCGTTTGTGTGGGATGCTCACCAAGCTTCATTTCAGTCCTAGGCACTCAAAGGGCACTAGGCCTAGAGTGTGAAAACTGAGTTTCCTTGAGAGCTGCTTGGAAGCCTGATGGTGTGTGAAGTTAGTGAGCCAAATGGAGTTGTTCTCCCACAAGAACCACTCGGCTGATCCTTCTTCAATATGCCCTTCACCAACATGCAGTGTTTCCTTGATTGAATTAGCTCTCACACCAATATTTGCGTCTAGAGCCTTTGCATTGAGGGCTATCTGAAAACGGCTGTGGCGCTGAAGTTGCCTGTGAATGTGAAGTTGGTGGCATGTGAAACCCGCATGTGGAGCATTCGTTTGTGTGGAATGCTCTACCAGGTTCATTCCTAGATAATGCACTCAAAGGGCACTAAGCATAGAGTGTGAAAACTGAGTTTCCTTGAGAGCTGCTTGGAAGCCTGATGGTGTGTGAAGTTAGTGAGCCAAATGGAGTTGTTCTCCCACAAGAACCACTCGGCTGATCCTTCTTCAATATGCCCCTCACCAACATGCAGTGTTTCCTTGATTGAATTAGCTCTCACACCAATATTTGCGTCTAGAGCCTTTGCATTGAGGGCTATCTGAAAACGGCTGTGGCGCTGAAGTTGCCTGTGAATGTGGAGTTGGTGGCATGTGAAACCCGCATGTGGAGCATTCGTTTGTGTGGGATGCTCACCAAGCTTCATTTCAGTCCTAGGCACTCAAAGGGCACTAAGCATAGAGTGTGAAAACTGAGTTTCCTTGAGAGCTGCTTGGAAGCCTGATGGTGTGTGAAGTTAGTGAGCCAAATGGAGTTGTTCTCCCACAAGAACCACTCGGCTGATCCTTCTTCAATATGCCCTTCACCAACATGCAGTGTTTCCTTGATTGAATTAGCTCTCACACCAATATTTGCGTCTAGAGCCTTTGCATTGAGGGCTATCTGAAAACGGCTGTGGCGCTGAAGTTGCCTGTGAATGTGGAGTTGGTGGCATGTGAAACCCGCATGTGGAGCATTCGTTTGTGTGGGATGCTGACCAAGCTTCATTTCATTCCTAGGCACACAAAGGGCACTAAGCATAGAGTGTGAAAACTGAGTTTCCTTGAGAGCTGCTTGGAAGCCTGATGGTGTGTGTGATGTTAGTGAGCCAAATGGAGTTGTTCTCCCACAAGAACCACTCGGCTGATCCTTCTTCAATATGCCCTTCACCAACATGCAGTGTTTCCTTGATTGAATTAGCTCTCACACCAATATTTGCGTCTAGAGCCTTTGCATTGTGGGATTTCTGAAAATGGCTGTGGCGCTGAAGTTGCCTGTGAATGTGGAGTTGGTGGCATGTGAAACCCGCATGTGGAGCATTCGTTTGTGTGGGATGCTCACCAAGCTTCATTTCAGTCCTAGGCACTCAAAGGGCACTAAGCATAGAGTGTGAAAACTGAGTTTCCTTGAGAGCTGCTTGGAAGCCTGATGGTGTGTGAAGTTAGTGAGCCAAATGGAGTTGTTCTCCCACAAGAACCACTCGGCTGATCCTTCTTCAATATGCCC
This sequence comes from Ochotona princeps, assembly GCF_030435755.1. NCBI lineage: Eukaryota > Metazoa > Chordata > Mammalia > Lagomorpha > Ochotonidae > Ochotona > Ochotona princeps. Next base: position 18,303 of record NW_026696443.1, read on the forward strand.
TTCACCAACATGCAGTGTTTCCTTGATTGAATTAGCTCTCACACCAATATTTGCGTCTAGAGCCTTTGCATTGAGGGCTATCTGAAAACGGCTGTGGCGCTGAAGTTGCCTGTGAATGTGGAGTTGGTGGCATGTGAAACCCGCATGTGGAGCATTCGTTTGTGTGGGATGCTCTACTAGATTCATTCCTAGATAATGCATTCAAAGGGCACTAAGCATAGAGTGTGAAAATTGAGTTTCCTTGAGAGCTGCTTGGAAGCCTGATGGTGTGTGAAGTTAGTGAGCCAAATGGAGTTGTTCTCCCACAAGAACCACTCGGCTGATCCTTCTTCAATATGCCCTTCACCAACATGCATTGTTTCCTTGATTGAATTAGCTCTCACACCAATATTTGCGTCTAGAGCCTTTGCATTGAGGGCTATCTGAAAACGGCTGTGGCGCTGAAGTTGCCTGTGAATGTGGAGTTGGTGGCATGTGAAACCCGCATGTGGAGCATTCGTTTGTGTGGGATGCTCTACTAGATTCACTCCTAGATAATGCACTCAAAGGGCACTAAGCATACAGTGTGAAAACTGAGTTTCCTTGAGAGCTGCTTGGAAGCCTGATGGTGTGTGAAGTTAGTGAGCCAAATGGAGTTGTTCTCCCACAAGAACCACTCGGCTGATCCTTCTTCAATATGCCCTTCAGCAACATGCAGTGTTTCCTTGATTGAATTAGCTCTCACACCAATATTTGCGTCTAGAGCCTTTGCATTGTGGGCTATCTGAAAACAGCTGTGGCGCTGAAGTTGCCTGTGAATGTGGAGGTGGTGGCATGTGAAACCCGCATGTGGAGCATTCGTTTGTGTGGGATGCTGACCAAGCTTCATTTCAGTCCTAGGCACACAAAGGGCACTAAGCATAGAGTTTGAAAACTGAGTTTCCTTGAGAGCTGCTTGGAAGCCTGATGGTGTGTGAAGTTAGTGAGCCAAATGGAGTTGTTCTCCCACAAGAACCACTTCGCTGATCCTTCTTCAATGTGCCCTTCACCCACATACAGTGTTTCCTTGATTGAATTAGCTCTCACACCAATATTTGCGTCTAGAGCCTTTGCATTGAGGGCTATCTGAAAACGGCTGTGGCGCTGAAGTTGCCTGTGAATGTGGAGTTGGTGGCATGTGAAACCCGCATGTGGAGCATTCGTTTGTGTGGGATGCTCACCAAGCTTCATTTCAGTCCTAGGCACTCAAAGGGCACTAAGCATAGAGTGTGAAAACTGAGTTTCCTTGAGAGCTGCTTGGAAGCCTGATAGTCTGTGAAGTTAGTGAGCCAAATGGAGTTGTTCTCCCACAAGAACCACTCGGCTGATCCTTCTTCAATATGCCCTTCACCAACATGCAGTGTTTCCTTGATTGAATTAGCTCTCACACCAATATTTGCGTCTAGAGCCTTTGCTTTGAGGGCTATCTGAAAACGGCTGTGGCGCTGAAGTTGCCTGAGAATGTGGAGTTGGTGGCATGTGAAACCCGCATGTGGAGCATTCGTTTGTGTGGGATGCTCTACTAGATTCATTCCTAGATAATGCAGTGAAAGGGCACTAAGCATAGAGTGTGAAAACTGAGTTTCCTTGAGAGCTGCTTGGAAGCCTGATGGTGTGTGAAGTTAGTGAGCCAAATGGAGTTGTTCTCCCACAAGAACCACTCGGCTGATCCTTCTTCAATATGCCCTTCACCAACATGCAGTGTTTCCTTGATTGAATTAGCTCTCACACCAATATTTGCGTCTAGAGCCTTTGCATTGTGGGATTTCTGAAAATGGCTGTGGCGCTGAAGTTGCCTGTGAATGTGGAGTTGGTGGCATGTGAAACCCGCATGTGGAGCATTCGTTTGTGTGGGATGCTCACCAAGCTTCATTTCAGTCCTAGGCACTCAAAGGGCACTAGGCCTAGAGTGTGAAAACTGAGTTTCCTTGAGAGCTGCTTGGAAGCCTGATGGTGTGTGAAGTTAGTGAGCCAAATGGAGTTGTTCTCCCACAAGAACCACTCGGCTGATCCTTCTTCAATATGCCCTTCACCAACATGCAGTGTTTCCTTGATTGAATTAGCTCTCACACCAATATTTGCGTCTAGAGCCTTTGCATTGAGGGCTATCTGAAAACGGCTGTGGCGCTGAAGTTGCCTGTGAATGTGAAGTTGGTGGCATGTGAAACCCGCATGTGGAGCATTCGTTTGTGTGGAATGCTCTACCAGGTTCATTCCTAGATAATGCACTCAAAGGGCACTAAGCATAGAGTGTGAAAACTGAGTTTCCTTGAGAGCTGCTTGGAAGCCTGATGGTGTGTGAAGTTAGTGAGCCAAATGGAGTTGTTCTCCCACAAGAACCACTCGGCTGATCCTTCTTCAATATGCCCCTCACCAACATGCAGTGTTTCCTTGATTGAATTAGCTCTCACACCAATATTTGCGTCTAGAGCCTTTGCATTGAGGGCTATCTGAAAACGGCTGTGGCGCTGAAGTTGCCTGTGAATGTGGAGTTGGTGGCATGTGAAACCCGCATGTGGAGCATTCGTTTGTGTGGGATGCTCACCAAGCTTCATTTCAGTCCTAGGCACTCAAAGGGCACTAAGCATAGAGTGTGAAAACTGAGTTTCCTTGAGAGCTGCTTGGAAGCCTGATGGTGTGTGAAGTTAGTGAGCCAAATGGAGTTGTTCTCCCACAAGAACCACTCGGCTGATCCTTCTTCAATATGCCCTTCACCAACATGCAGTGTTTCCTTGATTGAATTAGCTCTCACACCAATATTTGCGTCTAGAGCCTTTGCATTGAGGGCTATCTGAAAACGGCTGTGGCGCTGAAGTTGCCTGTGAATGTGGAGTTGGTGGCATGTGAAACCCGCATGTGGAGCATTCGTTTGTGTGGGATGCTCTACTAGATTCATTCCTAGATAATGCACTCAAAGGGCACTAAGCATAGAGTGTGAAAATTGAGTTTCCTTGAGAGCTGCTTGGAAGCCTGATGGTGTGTGAAGTTAGTGAGCCAAATGGAGTTGTTCTCCCACAAGAACCACTCGGCTGATCCTTCTTCAATATGCCCTTCACCAACATGCAGTGTTTCCTTGATTGAATTAGCTCTCACACCAATATTTGCGTCTAGAGCCTTTGCATTGAGGGCTATCTGAAAACGGCTGTGCCGCTGAAGTTGCCTGTGAATGTGGAGTTGGTGGCATGTGAAACCCGCATGTGAGCATTCGTTTGTGTGGGATGCTGACCAAGCTTCATTTCATTCCTAGGCACACAAAGAGCACTAAGCATAGAGTGTGAAAACTGAGTTTCCTTGAGAGCTGCTTGGAAGCCTGATGGTGAGTGAAGTTAGTGAGCCAAATGGAGTTGTTCTCCCACAAGAACCACTCGGCTGATCCTTCCTTCAATATGCCCTTCAGCAACATGCAGTGTTTCCTTGATTGAATTAGCTCTCACACCAATATTTGCA
>NW_026696444.1:0-71935 GCF_030435755.1 Ochotona princeps
TCTAGGAATGAACCTGGTAGAGCATCCCACACAAACGAATGCTCCACATGCGGGTTTCACATGCCACCAACTCCACATTCACAGGCAACTTCAGCGCCACAGCCGTTTTCAGATAGCCCTCAATGCAAAGGCTCTAGACGCAAATATTGGTGTGAGAGCTAATTCAATCAAGGAAACACTGCATGTTGGTGAAGGGCATATTGAAGAAGGATCAGCCGAGTGGTTCTTGTGGGAGAACAACTCCATTTGGCTCACTAACTTCACACACCATCAGGCTTCCAAGCAGCTCTCAAGGAAACTCAGTTTTCACACCCTATGTATAGTGCCCTTTGTTTGCCTAGGACTGAAATGAAACTTGGCGAGGATCCCACACAAACGAATGCTCCACATGCGGGTTTCACATGCCACCAACTCCACATTCACAGGCAACTTCAGCGCCACAGCCGTTTTCAGATAGCCCTCAATGCAAAGGCTCTAGACGCAAATATTGGTGTGAGAGTTAATTCAATCAAGGAAACACTGCATGTTGGTGAAGGGCATATTGAAGAAGGATCAGAAGAGTGGTTCTTGTGGGAGAACAACTCCATTTGGCTCACTAACTTCACACACCATCAGGCTTCCAAGCAGCTCTCAAGGAAACTCAGTTTTCACACTCTATGCTTAGTGCCCTTTGAGTGCATTATCTAGGAATGAACCTGGTAGAGCATCCCACACAAACGAATGCTCCACATGCGGGTTTCACATGCCACCAACTCCACATTCACAGGCAACTTCAGCGCCACAGCCGTCTTCAGATAGCCCTCAATGCAAAGGCTCTAGACGCAAATATTGGTGTGAGAGCTAATTCAATCAAGGAAACACTGCATGTTGGTGAAGGGCATGTTGAAGAAGGATCAGCTGAGTGGTTCTTGTGGGAGAACAACTCCATTTGGCTCACTAACTTCACACACCATCAGGCTTCCAAGCAGCTCTTAAGGAAACTCAGTTTTCACACTCTAAGCTTAGTGCCCTTTGTATGGCTAGGACTGAAATGAACCTGGTAGAGCATCCCACACAAACGAATGCTCCACATGCGGATTTCACATGCCACCAACTCCACATTCACAGGCAACTTCAGCGCCACAGCCGTTTTCAGATAGCCCTCAATGCAAAGGCTCTAGACGCAAATATTGGTGTGAGAGCTAATTCAATCAAGGAAACACTGCATGTTGGTGAAGGGCATATTGAAGAAGGATCAGCTGAGTGGTTCTTGTGGGAGAACAACTCCATTTGGCTCACTAACTTCACACACCATCAGGCTTCCAAGCAGCTCTCAAGGAAACTCAGTTTTCACACTCTATGCTTAGTGCCCTTTGAGTGCATTATCTAGGAATGAACCTGTAGAGCATCCCACACAAACGAATGCTCCCCACATGCGGGTTTCACATGCCACCAACTCCACATTCACAGGCAACTTCAGCGCCACAGCCGTTTTCAGATAGCCCTCAATGCAAAGGCTCTAGACGCAAATATTGGTGTGAGAGCTAATTCAATCAAGGAAACACTGCATGTTGGTGAAGGGGCATATTGAAGAAGGATCAGCCGAGTGGTTCTTGTGGGAGAACAACTCCATTTGGCTCACTAACTTCACACACCATCAGGCTTCCAAGCAGCTCTCAAGGAAACTCAGTTCTCACACTCTATGCTTAGTGCCCTTTGAGTGCATTATCTAGGAATGAACCTGGTAGAGCATCCACACAAACGAATGCTCCACATGCGGGTTTCACATGCCACCAACTCCACATTCACAGGCAACTTCAGCGCCACAGCCGTTTTCAGATAGCCCTCAATGCAAAGGCTCTAGACGCAAATATTGGTGTGAGAGCTAATTCAATCAAGGAAACACTGCATCTTGGTGAAGGGCATATTGAAGAAGGATCAGCCGAGTGGTTCTTGTGGGAGAACAACTCCATTTGGCTCACTAACTTCACACACCATCAGGCTTCCAAGCAGCTCTCAAGGAAACTCAGTTTTCACACTCTATGCTTAGTGCCCGTTGAGTGCATTATCTAGGAATGAACCTGGTAGAGCATCCCACACAAACGAATGCTCCACATGCGGGTTTCACATGCCACCAACTCCACATTCACAGACAACTTCAGCGCCACAGCCGTTTTCAGATAGCCCTCAATGCAAAGGTTCTAGACGCAAATATTGGTGTGAGAGCTAATTCAATCAAGGAAACACTGCATGTTGGTGAAGGGCATATTGAAGAAGGATCAGCCGAGTGGTTCTTGTGGAGAACAACTCCATTTGGCTCACTAAATTCACACACCATCAGGCTTCCAAGCAGCTCTCAAGGAAACTCAGTTTTCACACTCTATGCTTAGTGCCCTTTGAGTGCATTATCTAGGAATGAACCTGGTAGAGCATCCCACACAAACGAATGTTCCGCATGCGGGTTTCACATGCCACCAACTCCACATTCACAGGCAACTTCAGCGCCACAGCCGTTTTCAGATAGCCCCCAATGCAAAGGCTCTAGACGCAAATATTGGTGTGAGAGCTAATTCAATCAAGGAAACACTGCATGTTGGTGAAGGGCATGTTGAAGAAGGATATGCTGAGTGGTTCTTGTGGGAGAACAACTCCATTTGGCTCACTAACTCACACACCATCAGGCTTCCAGCAGCTCTCAAGGAAACTCAGTTTTCACACTCTAAGCTTAGTGCCCTTTGTAAGGCTAGGACTGAAATGAACCTGGTAGAGTATCCCACACAAACGAATGCTCCACATGCGGGTTTCACATGCCACCAACTCCACATTCACAGGCAACTTCAGCGCCACAGCCGTTTTCAGATAGCCCTCAATGCAAAGGCTCTAGACGCAAATATTGGTGTGAGAGCTAATTCAATCAAGGAAACACTGCATGTTGGTGAAGGGCATATTGAAGAAGGATCAGCCAAGTGGTTCTTGTGGGAGAACAACTCCATTTGGCTCACTAACTTCACACACCATCAGGCTTCCAAGCAGCTCTTAAGGAAACTCAGTTTTCACACCCTATGTATAGTGCCCTTTGTTTGCCTAGGGACTGAAATGAAACTTGGCGAGGATCCCACACAAACGAATGCTCCACATGCGGGTTTCACATGCCACCAACTCCACATTCACAGGCAACTTCAGCGCCACAGCCGTTTTCAGATAGCCCTCAATGCAAAGGCTCTAGACGCAAATATTGGTATGAGAGCTAATTCAATCAAGGAAACACTGCATGTTGGTGAAGGGCATATTGAAGAAGGATCAGCCGAGTGGTTCTTGTGGGAGAACAACTCCATTTGGTTCACTAACTTCACACATCATCAGGCTTTCCCAAGCAGCTCTCAAGGAAACTCAGTTTTCACACTCTATGCTTAGTGCCCTTTGAGTGCATTATCTAGGAATGAACCTGGTAGAGCATCCCACACAAACGAATGCTCCACATGCGGGTTTCACATGCCACAACTCCACATTCACAGGCAACTTCAGCGCCACAGCCGTTTTCAGATAGCCCCTCAATGCAAAGGCTCTAGACGCAAATATTGGTGTGAGAGGTAATTCAATCAAGGAAACACTGCATGTTGTGAAGGGCATATTGAAGAAGGATCAGCCGAGTGGTTCTTGTGGGAGAACAACTCCATTTGGCTCACTAACTTCACACACCATCAGGCTTCCAAGCAGCTCTCAAGGAAACTCAGTTTTGCACACTCTATGCTTAGTGCCCTTTGAGTGCATTATCTAGGAATGAACCTGGTAGAGCATCCCACACAAACGATGCTCCACATGCGGGTTTCACATGCACCAACTCCGCATTCACAGGCAACTTCAGCGCCACAGCCGTTTTCAGATAGCCCTCAATGCAAAGGCTCTAGACGCAAATATTGGTGTGAGAGCTAATTCAATCAAGGAAACACTGCATGTTGGTGAAGGGCATATTGAAGAAGGATCAGCAGAGTGGTTCTTGTGGAGAACAACTCCATTTGGCTCACTAACTTCACACACCATCAGGCTTCCAAGCAGCTCTCAAGGAAACTCAGTTTTCACACTCTAAGCTTAGTGCCCTTTGTATGGCTAGGACTGAAATGAACCTGGTAGAGCATCCCACACAAACGAATGCTCCACATGCGGGTTTCACATGCACCAACTCCACATTCACAGGCAACTTCAGCGCCACAGCCGTTTTCAGATAGCCCTCAATGCAAAGGCTCTAGACGCAAATATTGGTGTGAGAGCTAATTCAATCAAGGAAACACTGCATGTTGGTGAAGGCATATTGAAGAAGGATCAGCCGAGTGGTTCTTGTGGGAGAACAACTCCATTTGGCTCACTAACTTCACACACCATCAGGCTTCCAAGCAGCTCTTAAGGAAACTCAGTTTTCACACTCTAAGCTTAGTGCCCTTTGTATGGCTAGGACTGAAATGAACCTGGTAGAGCATCCCACACAAACGAATGCTCCACATGCGGGTTTCACATGCCACCAACTCCACATTCACAGGCAACTTCAGCGCCACAGCCGTTTTCAGATAGCCCTCAATGCAAAGGCTCTAGACGCAAATATTGGTGTGAGAGCTAATTCAATCAAGGAAACACTGCATGTTGGTGAAGGCATATTGAAGAAGGATCAGCCGAGTGGTTCTTGTGGGAGAACAACTCCATTTGGCTCACTAACTTCACACACCATCAGGCTTCCAAGCAGCTCTCAAGGAAACTCAGTTTTCACACCCTATGTATAGTGCCCTTTGTTTGCCTAGGACTGAAATGAAACTGGCGAGGATCCCACACAAACGAATGCTCCACATGCGGGTTTCACATGCCACCAACTCCACATTCACAGGCAACTTCAGCGCCACAGCCGTTTTCAGATAGCCCTCAATGCAAAGGCTCTAGACGCAAATATTGGTGTGAGAGCTAATTCAATCAAGGAAACACTGCATGTTGGTGAAGGGCATATTGAAGAAGGATCAGCCGAGTGGTTCTTGTGGGAGAACAACTCCATTTGGCTCACTAACTTCAACACCATCAGGCTTCCAAGCAGCTCTCAAGGAAACTCAGTTTTCACACCCTATGTATAGTGCCCTTTGTTTGCCTAGGACTGAAATGAAACTTGGCGAGGATCCCACACAAACGAATGCTCCACATGCGGTTTCACATGCCACCAACTCCACATTCACAGGCAACTTCAGCGCCACAGCCGTTTTCAGATAGCCCTCAATGCAAAGGCTCTAGACGCAAATATTGGTGTGAGAGCTAATTCAATCAAGGAAACACTGCATGTTGGTGAAGGGCATATTGAAGAAGGATCAGCCGAGTGGTTCTTGTGGGAGAACAACTCCATTTGGCTCACTAACTTCACACACCATCAGGCTTCCAAGCAGCTCTCAAGGAACTCAGTTTTCACACTCTAAGCTTAGTGCCCTTTGTATGGCTAGGACTGAAATGAACCTGGTAGAGCATCCACACAAACGAATGCTCCACATGCGGGTTTCACATGCCACCAACTCCACATTCACAGGCAACTTCAGCGCACAGCCGTTTTCAGATAGCCCTCAATGCAAAGGCTCTAGACGCAAATATTGGTGTGAGAGCTAATTCAATCAGGAAACACTGCATGTTGGTGAAGGGCATATTGAAGAAGGATCAGCCGAGTGGTTCTTGTGGAGAACAACTCCATTTGGCTCACTAACTTCACACACCATCAGGCTTCCAAGCAGCTCTCAGGAAACTCAGTTTTCACACCCTATGTATAGTGCCCTTTGTTTGCCTAGGACTGAAATGAAACTTGGCGAGGATCCCACACAAACGAATGCTCCACATGCGGGTTTCACATGCCACCAACTCCACATTCACAGGCAACTTCAGCGCCACAGCCGTTTCAGATAGCCCTCAATGCAAAGGCTCTAGACGCAAATATTGTGTGAGAGCTAATTCAATCAAGAAACACTGCATGTTGGTGAAGGGCATATTGAAGAAGGATCAGCCGAGTGGTTCTTGTGGGAGAACAACTCCATTTGGCTCACTAACTTCACACACCATCAGCTTCCAAGCAGCTCTCAAGGAAACTCAGTTTTCACACTCTATGTTTAATGCCCTTTGAGTGCATTATCTAGGAATGAACCTGGTAGAGCATCCCACACAAACGAATGTTCCACTTGCGGGTTTCACATGCCACCAACTCCACATTCACAGGCAACTTCAGCGCCACAGCCGTCTTCAGATAGCCCTCAATGCAAAGGCTCTAGACGCAAATATTGGTGTGAGAGCTAATTCAATCAAGGAAACACTGCATGTTGGTGAAGGCATGTTGAAGAAGGATCAGCTGAGTGGTTCTTGTGGGAGAACAACTCCATTTGGCTCACTAACTTCACACACCATCAGGCTTCCAAGCAGCTCTTAAGGAAACTCAGTTTTCACACTCTAAGCTTAGTGCCCTTTGTATGGCTAGGACTGAAATGAACCTGGTAGAGCATCCCACACAAACGAATGCTCCACATGCGGATTTCACATGCCACCAACTCCACATTCACAGGCAACTTCAGCGCCACAGCCGTTTTCAGATAGCCCTCAATGCAAAGGCTCTAGACGCAAATATTGGTGTGAGAGCTAATTCAATCAAGGAAACACTGCATGTTGGTGAAGGCATATTGAAGAAGGATCAGCCGAGTGGTTCTTGTGGGAGAACAACTCCATTTGGCTCACTAACTTCACACACCATCAGGCTTCCAAGCAGCTCTCAAGGAAACTCAGTTTTCACACTCTATGCTTAGTGCCCTTTGAGTGCATTATCTAGGAATGAACCTGGTAGAGCATCCCACACAAACGAATGCTCCACATGCGGGTTTCACATGCCACCAACTCCACATTCACAGGCAACTTCAGCGCCACAGCCGTTTTCAGATAGCCCTCAATGCAAAGGCTCTAGACGCAAATATTGGTGTGAGAGCTAATTCAATCAAGGAAAACACTGCATGTTGGTGAAGGGCATATTGAAGAAGGATCAGCCGAGTGGTTCTTGTGGGAGAACAACTCCATTTGGCTCACTAACTTCACACACCATCAGGCTTCCAAGCAGCTCTTAAGGAAACTCAGTTCTCACACTCTATGCTTAGTGCCCTTTGAGTGCATTATCTAGGAATGAACCTGGTAGAGCATCCCACACAAACGAATGCTCCACATGCGGGTTTCACATGCCACCAACTCCACATTCACAGGCAACTTCAGCGCCACAGCCGTTTTCAGATAGCCCTCATGCAAAGGCTCTAGACCGCAAATATTGGTGTGAGAGCTAATTCAATCAAGGAAACACTGCATCTTGGTGAAGGGCATATTGAAGAAGGATCAGCCGAGTGGTTCTTGTGGGAGAACAACTCCATTTGGCTCACTAACTTCACACACATCAGGCTTCCAAGCAGCTCTCAAGGAACTCAGTTTTCACACTCTATGCTTAGTGCCCGTTGAGTGCATTATCTAGGAATGAACCTGGTAGAGCATCCCACACAAACGAATGCTCCACATGCGGGTTTCACATGCCACCAACTCCACATTCACAGACAACTTCAGCGCCACAGCCGTTTTCAGATAGCCCTCAATGCAAAGGATCTAGACGCAAATATTGGTGTGAGAGCTAATTCAATCAAGGAAACACTGCATGTTGGTGAAGGGCATATTGAAGAAGGATCAGCCGAGTGGTTCTTGTGGGAGAACAACTCCATTTGGCTCACTAAATTCACACACCACCAGGCTTCCAAGCAGCTCTCAAGGAAACTCAGTTTTCACACTCTATGCTTAGTGCCCTTTGTAGTGCATTATCTAGGAATGAACCTGGTAGAGCATCCCACACAAACGAATGTTCCGCATGCGGGTTTCACATGCCACCAACTCCACATTCACAGCAACTTCAGCGCCACAGCCGTTTTCAGATAGCCCCAATGCAAAGGCTCTAGACGCAAATATTGGTGTGAGAGCTAATTCAATCAAGGAAACACTGCATGTTGGTGAAGGGCATGTTGAAGAAGGATATGCTGAGTGGTTCTTGTGGAGAACAACTCCATTTGGCTCACTAACTTCACACACCATCAGGCTTCCAAGCAGCTCTCAAGGAAACTCAGTTTTCACACTCTAAGCTTAGTGCCCTTTGTAAGGCTAGGACTGAAATGAACTGGTAGAGTATCCCACACAAACGAATGCTCCACATGCGGGTTTCACATGCCACCAACTCCACATTCACAGGCAACTTCAGCGCCACAGCCGTTTTCAGATAGCCCTCAATGCAAAGGCTCTAGACGCAAATATTGGTGTGAGAGCTAATTCAATCAAGGAAACACTGCATGTTGGTGAAGGGCATATTGAAGAAGGATCAGCCGAGTGGTTCTTGTGGGAGAACAACTCCATTTGGCTCACTAACTTCACACACCATCAGGCTTCCAAGCAGCTCTTAAGGAAACTCAGTTTTCACACCCTATGTATAGTGCCCTTTGTTTGCCTAGGACTGAAATGAAACTTGGCGAGGATCCCACACAAACGAATGCTCCACATGCGGGTTTCACATGCCACCAACTCCACATTCACAGGCAACTTCAGCGCCACAGCCGTTTTCAGATAGCCCTCAATGCAAAGGCTCTAGACGCAAATATTGGTGTGAGAGCTAATTCAATCAAGGAAACACTGCATGTTGGTGAAGGGCATATTGAAGAAGGATCAGCCGAGTGGTTCTTGTGGGAGAACAACTCCATTTGGCTCACTAACTTCACACACCATCAGGCTTCCAAGCAGCTCTCAAGGAAACTCAGTTTTCACACTCTATGTTTAATGCCCTTTGAGTGCATTATCTAGGAATGAACCTGGTAGAGCATCCCACACAAACGAATGTTCCAGTTGCGGGTTTCACATGCCACCAACTCCACATTCACAGGCAACTTCAGCGCCACAGCCGTTTTCAGATAGCCCTCAATGCAAAGGCTCTAGACGCAAATATTGGTGTGAGAGCTAATTCAATCAAGGAAACACTGCATCTTGGTGAAGGGCATGTTGAAGAAGGATCAGCTGAGTGGTTCTTGTGGGAGAACAACTCCATTTGGCTCACTAACGTCACACACCATCAGGCTTCCAAGCAGCTCTCAAGGAAACTCAGTTTTCACACTCTAAGCTTAGTGCCCTTTGTATGGCTAGGACTGAAATGAACCTGGTAGAGCATCCCACACAAACGAATGCTCCACATGCGGATTTCACATGCCACCAACTCCACATTCACAGACAACTTCAGCGCCACAGCCGTTTTCAGATAGCCCTCAATGCAAAGGCTCTAGACGCAAATATTGGTATGAGAGCTAATTCAATCAAGGAAACACTGCATGTTGGTGAAGGGCATATTGAAGAAGGATCAGCCGAGTGGTTCTTGTGGGAGAACAACTCCATTTGGTTCACTAACTTCACACATCATCAGGCTTCCAAGCAGCTCTCAAGGAAACTCAGTTTTCACACTCTATGCTTAGTGCCCTTTGAGTGCATTATCTAGGAATGAACCTGGTAGAGCATCCCACACAAACGAATGCTCCACATGCGGGTTTCACATGCCACCAACTCCACATTCACAGGCAACTTCAGCGCCACAGCCGTTTTCAGATAGCCCTCAATGCAAAGGCTCTAGACGCAAATATTGGTGTGAGAGCTAATTCAATCAAGGAAACACTGCATGTTGGTGAAGGGCATATTGAAGAAGGATCAGCCGAGTGGTTCTTGTGGGAGAACAACTCCATTTGGCTCACTAACTTCACACACCATCAGGCTTCCAAGCAGCTCTCAAGGAAACTCAGTTTTCACACTCTATGCTTAGTGCCCTTTGAGTGCATTATCTAGGAATGAACCTGGTAGAGCATCCCACACAAACGAATGCTCCACATGCGGGTTTCACATGCCACCAACTCCGCATTCACAGGCAACTTCAGCGCCACAGCCGTTTTCAGATAGCCCTCAATGCAAAGGCTCTAGACGCAAATATTGGTGTGAGAGCTAATTCAATCAAGGAAACACTGCATGTTGGTGAAGGGCATATTGAAGAAGGATCAGCCGAGTGGTTCTTGTGGGAGAACAACTCCATTTGGCTCACTAACTTCACACACCATCAGGCTTCCAAGCAGCTCTCAAGGAAACTCAGTTTTCACACTCTAAGCTTAGTGCCCTTTGTATGGCTAGGACTGAAATGAACCTGGTAGAGCATCCCACACAAACGAATGCTCCACATGCGGGTTTCACATGCCACCAACTCCACATTCACAGGCAAATTCAGCGCCACAGCCGTTTTCAGATAGCCCTCAATGCAAAGGCTCTAGACGCAAATATTGGTGTGAGAGCTAATTCAATCAAGGAAACACTGCATGTTGGTGAAGGGCATATTGAAGAAGGATCAGCCGAGTGGTTCTTGTGGGAGAACAACTCCATTTGGCTCACTAACTTCACACACCATCAGGCTTCCAAGCAGCTCTTAAGGAAACTCAGTTTTCACACTCTAAGCTTAGTGCCCTTTGTATGGCTAGGACTGAAATGAACCTGGTAGAGCATCCCACACAAACGAATGCTCCACATGCGGGTTTCACATGCCACCAACTCCACATTCACAGGCAACTTCAGCGCCACAGCCGTTTTCAGATAGCCCTCAATGCAAAGGCTCTAGACGCAAATATTGGTGTGAGAGCTAATTCAATCAAGGAAACACTGCATGTTGGTGAAGGGCATATTGAAGAAGGATCAGCCGAGTGGTTCTTGTGGGAGAACAACTCCATTTGGCTCACTAACTTCACACACCATCAGGCTTCCAAGCAGCTCTCAAGGAAACTCAGTTTTCACACCCTATGTATAGTGCCCTTTGTTTGCCTAGGACTGAAATGAAACTTGGCGAGGATCCCACACAAACGAATGCTCCACATGCGGGTTTCACATGCCACCAACTCCACATTCACAGGCAACTTCAGCGCCACAGCCGTTTTCAGATAGCCCTCAATGCAAAGGCTCTAGACGCAAATATTGGTGTGAGAGCTAATTCAATCAAGGAAACACTGCATGTTGGTGAAGGGCATATTGAAGAAGGATCAGCCGAGTGGTTCTTGTGGGAGAACAACTCCATTTGGCTCACTAACTTCACACACCATCAGGCTTCCAAGCAGCTCTCAAGGAAACTCAGTTTTCACACTCTACGTTTAATGCCCTTTGAGTGCATTATCTAGGAATGAACCTGGTAGAGCATCCCACACAAACGAATGTTCCACTTGCGGGTTTCACATGCCACCAACTCCACATTCACAGGCAACTTCAGCGCCACAGCCGTTTTCAGATAGCCCTCAATGCAAAGGCTCTAGACGCAAATATTGGTGTGAGAGCTAATTCAATCAAGGAAACACTGCATGTTGGTGAAGGGCATGTTGAAGAAGGATCAGCCTAGTGGTTCTTGTGGGAGAACAACTCCATTTGGCTCACTAACTTCACACACCATCAGGCTTCCAAGCAGCTCTTAAGGAAACTCAGTTTTCACACTCTAAGCTTAGTGCCCTTTGTATGGCTAGGACTGAAATGAACCTGGTAGAGCATCCCACACAAACGAATGCTCCACATGCGGATTTCACATGCCACCAACTCCACATTCACAGGCAACTTCAGCGCCACAGCCGTTTTCAGATAGCCCTCAATGCAAAGGCTCTAGACGCAAATATTGGTGTGAGAGCTAATTCAATCAAGGAAACACTGCATGTTGGTGAAGGGCATGTTGAAGAAGGATCAGCTGAGTGGTTCTTGTGGGAGAACAACTCCATTTTGCTCACTAACTTCACACACCATCAGGCTTCCAAGCAGCTCTCAAGGAAACTCAGTTTTCACACTCTATGCTTAGTGCCCTTTGAGTGCATTATCTAGGAATGAACCTGGTAGAGCATCCCACACAAACGAATGCTCCACATGCGGGTTTCACATGCCACCAACTCCACATTCACAGGCAACTTCAGCGCCACAGCCGTTTTCAGATAGCCCTCAATGCAAAGGCTCTAGACGCAAATATTGGTGTGAGAGCTAATTCAATCAAGGAAACACTGCATGTTGGTGAAGGGCATATTGAAGAAGGATCAGCCGAGTGGTTCTTGTGGGAGAACAACTCCATTTGGCTCACTAACTTCACACACCATCAGGCTTCCAAGCAGCTCTCAAGGAAACTCAGTTTTCACACCCTATGTATAGTGCCCTTTGTTTGCCTAGGACTGAAATGAAACTTGGCGAGGATCCCACACAAACGAATGCTCCACATGCGGGTTTCACATGCCACCAACTCCACATTCACAGGCAACTTCAGCGCCACAGCCGTTTTCAGATAGCCCTCAATGCAAAGGCTCTAGACGCAAATATTGGTGTGAGAGCTAATTCAATCAAGGAAACACTGCATGTTGGTGAAGGGCATATTGAAGAAGGATCAGCCGAGTGGTTCTTGTGGGAGAACAACTCCATTTGGCTCACTAACTTCACACACCATCAGGCTTCCAAGCAGCTCTCAAGGAAACTCAGTTTTCACACTCTATGTTTAATGCCCTTTGAGTGCATTATCTAGGAATGAACCTGGTAGAGCATCCCACACAAACGAATGTTCCACTTGCGGGTTTCACATGCCACCAACTCCACATTCACAGGCAACTTCAGCGCCACAGCCGTTTTCAGATAGCCCTCAATGCAAAGGCTCTAGACGCAAATATTGGTGTGAGAGCTAATTCAATCAAGGAAACACTGCATGTTGGTGAAGGGCATGTTGAAGAAGGATCAGCCTAGTGGTTCTTGTGGGAGAACAACTCCATTTGGCTCACTAACTTCACACACCATCAGGCTTCCAAGCAGCTCTTAAGGAAACTCAGTTTTCACACTCTAAGCTTAGTGCCCTTTGTATGGCTAGGACTGAAATGAACCTGGTAGAGCATCCCACACAAACGAATGCTCCACATGCGGATTTCACATGCCACCAACTCCACATTCACAGGCAACTTCAGCGCCACAGCCGTTTTCAGATAGCCCTCAATGCAAAGGCTCTAGACGCAAATATTGGTGTGAGAGCTAATTCAATCAAGGAAACACTGCATGTTGGTGAAGGGCATGTTGAAGAAGGATCAGCTGAGTGGTTCTTGTGGGAGAACAACTCCATTTGGCTCACTAACTTCACACACCATCAGGCTTCCAAGCAGCTCTCAAGGAAACTCAGTTTTCACACCCTATGTATAGTGCCCTTTGTTTGCCTAGGACTGAAATGAAACTTGGCGAGGATCCCACACAAACGAATGCTCCACATGCGGGTTTCACATGCCACCAACTCCACATTCACAGGCAACTTCAGCGCCACAGCCGTTTTCAGATAGCCCTCAATGCAAAGGCTCTAGACGCAAATATTGGTGTGAGAGCTAATTCAATCAAGGAAACACTGCATGTTGGTGAAGGGCATATTGAAGAAGGATCAGCCGAGTGGTTCTTGTGGGAGAACAACTCCATTTGGCTCACTAACTTCACACACCATCAGGCTTCCAAGCAGCTCTCAAGGAAACTCAGTTTTCACACTCTATGTTTAATGCCCTTTGAGTGCATTATCTAGGAATGAACCTGGTAGAGCATCCCACACAAACGAATGTTCCACTTGCGGGTTTCACATGCCACCAACTCCACATTCACAGGCAACTTCAGTGCCACAGCCGTTATCAGATAGCCCTCAATGCAAAGGCTCTAGACGCAAATATTGGTGTGAGAGCTAATTCAATCAAGGAAACACTGCATGTTGGTGAAGGGCATGTTGAAGAAGGATCAGCCTAGTGGTTCTTGTGGGAGAACAACTCCATTTGGCTCACTAACTTCACACACCATCAGGCTTCCAAGCAGCTCTTAAGGAAACTCAGTTTTCACACTCTAAGCTTAGTGCCCTTTGTATGGCTAGGACTGAAATGAACCTGGTAGAGCATCCCACACAAACGAATGCTCCACATGCGGGTTTCACATGCCACCAACTCCACATTCACAGGCAACTTCAGCGCCACAGCCGTTTTCAGATAGCCCTCAATGCAAAGGCTCTAGACGCAAATATTGGTGTGAGAGCTAATTCAATCAAGGAAACACTGCATGTTGTTGAAGGGCATATTGAAGAAGGATCAGCCGAGTGGTTCTTGTGGGAGAACAAATCCATTTGGCTCACTAACTTCACACACCATCAGGCTTATAAGTAGCTCTTAAGGAAACTCAGTTTTCACACTCTTTGCTTAGTGCCCTTTGAGTGCATTATCTAGGAATGAAACTGGTAGAGCATCCCACACAAACGCATGCTCCACATGCGGGTTTCACATGCCACCAACTCCACATTCACAGGCAACTTCAGCGCCACAGCCGTTTTCAGATAGCCCTCAATGCAGAGGCTCTAGACGCAAATATTGGTGTGAGAGCTAATTCAATCAAGGAAACACTGCATGTTGGTGAAGGGCATATTGAAGAAGGATCAGCCGAGTGGTTCTTGTGGGAGAACAACTCCATTTGGCTCACTAACGTCACACACCATCAGGCTTCCAAGCAGCTCTCAAGGAAACTCAGTTTTCACACCCTATGTATAGTGCCCTTTGTTTGCCTAGGCCTGAAATGAAACTTGGCGAGGATCCCACACAAACGAATGCTCCACATGCGGGTTTCACATGCCACCAACTCCACATTCACAGGCAACTTCAGCGCCACAGCCGTTTTCAGATAGCCCTCAATGCAAAGGCTCTAGACGCAAATATTGGTGTGAGAGCTAATTCAATCAAGGAAACACTGCATGTTGGTGAAGGGCATATTGAAGAAGGATCAGCCGAGTGGTTCTTGTGGGAGAACAACTCCATTTTGCTCACTAACTTCACACACCATCAGGCTTCCAAGCAGCTCTCAAGGAAACTCAGTTTTCACATTCTATGTTTAATGCCCTTTGAGTGCATTATCTAGGAATGAACCTGGTAGAGCATCCCACACAAACGAATGCTCCACATGCGGGTTTCACATGCCACCAACTCCACATTCAAAGGCAACTTCAGCGCCACAGCCGTTTTCAGATAGCCCTCAATGCAAAGGCTCTAGACGCAAATATTGGTGTGAGAGCTAATTCAATCAAGGAAACACTGCATGTTGGTGAAGGGCATATTGAAGAAGGATCAGCCGAGTGGTTCTTGTGGGAGAACAACTCCATTTGGCTCACTAACTTCACACACCATCAGGCTTCCAAGCAGCTCTCAAGGAAACTCAGTTTTCACACTCTATGCTTAGTGCCCTTTGTATGGCTAGGACTGAAATGAACCTGGTAGAGCGTCCCACACAAACGAATGCTCCACATGCGGGTTTCACATGCCACCAACTCCACATTCACAGGCAACTTCAGCGCCACAGCCGTTTTCAGATAGCCCTCAATGCAAAGGCTCTAGACGCAAATATTGGTGTGAGAGCTAATTCAATCAAGGAAACACTGCATGTTGGTGAAGGGCATATTGAATAAGGATCAGCCGAGTGGTTCTTGTGGGAGAACAACTCCATTTGGCTCACTAACTTCACACACCATCAGGCTTCCAAGCAGCTCTCAAGGAATCTCAGTTTTCACACTCTATGCTTAGTGCCCTTTGAGTGCATTATCTAGGAATGAACCTGGTAGAGCATCCCACAAAAACGAATGCTCTACATGCGGGTTTCACATGCCACCAACTCCACATTCACAGGCAACTTCAGCGCCACAGCCGTTTTCAGATAGCCCTCAATGCAAAGGCTCTAGACGCAAATATTGGTGTGAGAGCTAATTCAATCAAGGAAACACTGCATGTTGTTGAAGGGCATATTGAAGAAGGATCAGCCGAGTGGTTCTTGTGGGAGAACAACTCCATTTGGCTCACTAACTTCACACACCATCAGGCTTCCAAGCAGCTCTCAAGGAAACTCAGTTTTCACACTCTATGCTTAGTGCCCTTTGAGTGCATTATCTAGGAATGAACCTGGTAGAGCATCCCACACAAACGAATGTTCCACATGCGGGTTTCACATGCCACCAACTCCACATTCACAGGCAACTTCAGCGCCACAGCCGTTTTCAGATAGCCCTCAATGCAAAGGCTCTAGACGCAAATATTGGTGTGAGAGCTAATTCAATCAAGGAAACACTGCATGTTGGTGAAGGGCATGTTGAAGAAGGATATGCTGAGTGGTTCTTGTGGGAGAACAACTCCATTTGGCTCACTAACTTCACACACCATCAGGCTTCCAAGCAGCTCTTAAGGAAACTCAGTTTTCACACTCTAAGCTTAGTGCCCTTTGTATGGCTAGGACTGAAATGAACCTGGTAGAGCATCCCACACAAACGAATGCTCCACATGCGGATTTCACATGCCACCAACTCCACATTCACAGGCAACTTCAGCGCCACAGCCGTTTTCAGATAGCCCTCAATGCAAAGGCTCTAGACGCAAATATTGGTATGAGAGCTAATTCAATCAAGGAAACACTGCATGTTGGTGAAGGGCATATTGAAGAAGGATCAGCCGAGTGGTTCTTGTGGGAGAACAACTCCATTTGGCTCACTAACTTCACACACCATCAGGCTTCCAAGCAGCTCTCAAGGAAACTCAGTTTTCACACTCTAAGCTTAGTGCCCTTTGTATGGCTAGGACTGAAATGAACCTGGTAGAGCATCCCACACAAACGAATGCTCCACATGCGGGTTTCACATGCCACCAACTCCACATTCAAAGGCAACTTCAGCGCCACAGCCGTTTTCAGATAGCCCTCAATGCAAAGGCTCTAGACGCAAATATTGGTGTGAGAGCTAATTCAATCAAGGAAACACTGCATGTTGGTGAAGGGCATATTGAAGAAGGATCAGCCGAGTGGTTCTTGTGGGAGAACAACTCCATTTGGCTCACTAACTTCACACACCATCAGGCTTCCAAGCAGCTCTCAAGGAAACTCAGTTTTCACACTCTATGCTTAGTGCCCTTTGTATGGCTAGGACTGAAATGAACCTGGTAGAGCGTCCCACACAAACGAATGCTCCACATGCGGGTTTCACATGCCACCAACTCCACATTCACAGGCAACTTCAGCGCCACAGCCGTTTTCAGATAGCCCTCAATGCAAAGGCTCTAGACGCAAATATTGGTGTGAGAGCTAATTCAATCAAGGAAACACTGCATGTTGGTGAAGGGCATATTGAATAAGGATCAGCCGAGTGGTTCTTGTGGGAGAACAACTCCATTTGGCTCACTAACTTCACACACCATCAGGCTTCCAAGCAGCTCTCAAGGAATCTCAGTTTTCACACTCTATGCTTAGTGCCCTTTGAGTGCATTATCTAGGAATGAACCTGGTAGAGCATCCCACAAAAACGAATGCTCTACATGCGGGTTTCACATGCCACCAACTCCACATTCACAGGCAACTTCAGCGCCACAGCCGTTTTCAGATAGCCCTCAATGCAAAGGCTCTAGACGCAAATATTGGTGTGAGAGCTAATTCAATCAAGGAAACACTGCATGTTGGTGAAGGGCATATTGAAGAAGGATCAGCCGAGTGGTTCTTGTGGGAGAACAACTCCATTTGGCTCACTAACTTCACACACCATCAGGCTTCCAAGCAGCTCTCAAGGAAACTCAGTTTTCACACTCTATGCTTAGTGCCCTTTGAGTGCATTATCTAGGAATGAACCTGGTAGAGCATCCCACACAAACGAATGTTCCACATGCGGGTTTCACATGCCACCAACTCCACATTCACAGGCAACTTCAGCGCCACAGCCGTTTTCAGATAGCCCTCAATGCAAAGGCTCTAGACGCAAATATTGGTGTGAGAGCTAATTCAATCAAGGAAACACTGCATGTTGGTGAAGGGCATGTTGAAGAAGGATATGCTGAGTGGTTCTTGTGGGAGAACAACTCCATTTGGCTCACTAACTTCACACACCATCAGGCTTCCAAGCAGCTCTTAAGGAAACTCAGTTTTCACACTCTAAGCTTAGTGCCCTTTGTATGGCTAGGACTGAAATGAACCTGGTAGAGCATCCCACACAAACGAATGCTCCACATGCGGATTTCACATGCCACCAACTCCACATTCACAGGCAACTTCAGCGCCACAGCCGTTTTCAGATAGCCCTCAATGCAAAGGCTCTAGACGCAAATATTGGTATGAGAGCTAATTCAATCAAGGAAACACTGCATGTTGGTGAAGGGCATATTGAAGAAGGATCAGCCGAGTGGTTCTTGTGGGAGAACAACTCCATTTGGCTCACTAACTTCACACACCATCAGGCTTCCAAGCAGCTCTCAAGGAAACTCAGTTTTCACACTCTAAGCTTAGTGCCCTTTGTATGGCTAGGACTGAAATGAACCTGGTAGAGCATCCCACACAAACGAATGCTCCACATGCGGGTTTCACATGCCACCAACTCCACATTCACAGGCAACTTCAGCGCCACAGCCGTTTTCAGATAGCCCTCAATGCAAAGGCTCTAGACGCAAATATTGGTGTGAGAGCTAATTCAATCAAGGAACACTGCATGTTGGTGAAGGGCATATTGAAGAAGGATCAGCCGAGTGGTTCTTGTGGGAGAACAACTCCATTTGGCTCACTAACTTCACACACCATCAGGCTTCCAAGCAGCTCTCAAGGAAACTCAGTTTTCACACTCTATGCTTAGTGCCCTTTGAGTGCATTATCTAGGAATGAACCTGGTAGAGCATCCCACACAAACGAATGTTCCACATGCGGGTTTCACATGCCACCAACTCCACATTCACAGGCAACTTCAGCGCCACAGCCGTTTTCAGATAGCCCTCAATGCAAAGGCTCTAGACGCAAATATTGGTGTGAGAGCTAATTCAATCAAGGAAACACTGCATGTTGGTGAAGGGCATATTGAAGAAGGATCAGCCGAGTGGTTCTTGTGGGAGAACAACTCCATTTGGCTCACTAACTTCACACACCATCAGGCTTCCAAGCAGCTCTCAAGGAAACTCAGTTTTCACACTCTATGTTTAATGCCCTTTGAGTGCATTATCTAGGAATGAACCTGGTAGAGCATCCCACACAAACGAATGTTCCACATGCGGGTTTCACATGCCACCAACTCCACATTCACAGGCAACTTCAGCGCCACAGCCGTTTTCAGATAGCCCTCAATGCAAAGGCTCTAGACGCAAATATTGGTGTGAGAGCTAATTCAATCAAGGAAACACTGCATGTTGGTGAAGGGCATGTTGAAGAAGGATCAGCCTAGTGGTTCTTGTGGGAGAACAACTCCATTTGGCTCACTAACTTCACACACCATCAGGCTTCCAAGCAGCTCTTAAGGAAACTCAGTTTTCACACTCTAAGCTTAGTGCCCTTTGTATGGCTAGGACTGAAATGAACCTGGTAGAGCATCCCACACAAACGAATGCTCCACATGCGGATTTCACATGCCACCAACTCCACATTCACAGGCAACTTCAGCGCCACAGCCGTTTTCAGATAGCCCTCAATGCAAAGGCTCTAGACGCAAATATTGGTGTGAGAGCTAATTCAATCAAGGAAACACTGCATGTTGGTGAAGGGCATATTGAAGAAGGATCAGCCGAGTGGTTCTTGTGGGAGAACAACTCCATTTGGCTCACTAACTTCACACACCATCAGGCTTCCAAGCAGCTCTCAAGGAAACTCAGTTTTCACACTCTAAGCTTAGTGCCCTTTGTATGGCTAGGACTGAAATTAACCTGGTAGAGCATCCCACACAAACGAATGCTCCACATGCGGGTTTCACATGCCACCAACTCCACATTCACAGGCAACTTCAGCGCCACAGCCGTTTTCAGATAGCCCTCAATGCAAAGGCTCTAGACGCAAATATTGGTGTGAGAGCTAATTCAATCAAGGAAACACTGCATGTTGTTGAAGGGCATATTGAAGAAGGATCAGCCGAGTGGTTCTTGTGGGAGAACAAATCCATTTGGCTCACTAACTTCACACACCATCAGGCTTATAAGTAGCTCTTAAGGAAACTCAGTTTTCACACTCTTTGCTTAGTGCCCTTTGAGTGCATTATCTAGGAATGAAACTGGTAGAGCATCCCACACAAACGCATGCTCCACATGCGGGTTTCACATGCCACCAACTCCACATTCACAGGCAACTTCAGCGCCACAGCCGTTTTCAGATAGCCCTCAATGCAGAGGCTCTAGACGCAAATATTGGTGTGAGAGCTAATTCAATCAAGGAAACACTGCATGTTGGTGAAGGGCATATTGAAGAAGGATCAGCCGAGTGGTTCTTGTGGGAGAACAACTCCATTTGGCTCACTAACGTCACACACCATCAGGCTTCCAAGCAGCTCTCAAGGAAACTCAGTTTTCACACCCTATGTATAGTGCCCTTTGTTTGCCTAGGACTGAAATGAAACTTGGCGAGGATCCCACACAAACGAATGCTCCACATGCGGGTTTCACATGCCACCAACTCCACATTCACAGGCAACTTCAGCGCCACAGCCGTTTTCAGATAGCCCTCAATGCAAAGGCTCTAGACGCAAATATTGGTGTGAGAGCTAATTCAATCAAGGAAACACTGCATGTTGGTGAAGGGCATATTGAAGAAGGATCAGCCGAGTGGTTCTTGTGGGAGAACAACTCCATTTTGCTCACTAACTTCACACACCATCAGGCTTCCAAGCAGCTCTCAAGGAAACTCAGTTTTCACATTCTATGTTTAATGCCCTTTGAGTGCATTATCTAGGAATGAACCTGGTAGAGCATCCCACACAAACGAATGCTCCACATGCGGGTTTCACATGCCACCAACTCCACATTCAAAGGCAACTTCAGCGCCACAGCCGTTTTCAGATAGCCCTCAATGCAAAGGCTCTAGACGCAAATATTGGTGTGAGAGCTAATTCAATCAAGGAAACACTGCATGTTGGTGAAGGGCATATTGAAGAAGGATCAGCCGAGTGGTTCTTGTGGGAGAACAACTCCATTTGGCTCACTAACTTCACACACCATCAGGCTTCCAAGCAGCTCTCAAGGAAACTCAGTTTTCACACTCTATGCTTAGTGCCCTTTGAGTGCATTATCTAGGAATGAACCTGGTAGAGCATCCCACAAAAACGAATGCTCCACATGCGGGTTTCACATGCCACCAACTCCACATTCACAGGCAACTTCAGCGCCACAGCCGTTTTCAGATAGCCCTCAATGCAAAGGCTCTAGACGCAAATATTGGTGTGAGAGCTAATTCAATCAAGGAAACACTGCATGTTGGTGAAGGGCATATTGAAGAAGGATCAGCCGAGTGGTTCTTGTGGGAGAACAACTCCATTTGGCTCACTAACTTCACACACCATCAGGCTTCCAAGCAGCTCTCAAGGAAACTCAGTTTTCACACTCTTTGCTTAGTGCCCTTTGAGTGCATTATCTAGGAATGAACCTGGTAGAGCATCCCACACAAACGAATGCTCCACATGCGGGTTTCACATGCCACCAACTCCACATTCACAGGCAACTTCAGCGCCACAGCCGTTTTCAGATAGCCCTCAATGCAAAGGCTCTAGACGCAAATATTGGTGTGAGAGCTAATTCAATCAAGGAAACACTGCATGTTGGTGAAGGGCATGTTGAAGAAGGATATGCTGAGTGGTTCTTGTGGGAGAACAACTCCATTTGGCTCACTAACTTCACACACCATCAGGCTTCCAAGCAGCTCTTAAGGAAACTCAGTTTTCACACTCTAAGCTTAGTGCCCTTTGTATGGCTAGGACTGAAATGAACCTGGTAGAGCATCCCACACAAACGAATGCTCCACATGCGGGTTTCACATGCCACCAACTCCACATTCACAGGCAACTTCAGCGCCACAGCCATTTTCAGATAGCCCTCAATGCAAAGGCTCTAGACGCAAATATTGGTGTGAGAGCTAATTCAATCAAGGAAACACTGCATGTTGGTGAAGGGCATATTGAAGAAGGATCAGCCGAGTGGTTCTTGTGGGAGAACAACTCCATTTGGCTCACTAACTTCACACACCATCAGGCTTCCAAGCAGCTCTCAAGGAAACTCAGTTTTCACACTCTATGCTTAGTGCCCTTTGAGTGCATTATCTAGGAATGAACCTGGTAGAGCATCCCACACAAACGAATGCTCCACATGCGGGTTTCACATGCCACCAACTCCACATTCACAGGCAACTTCAGCGCCACAGCCGTTTTCAGATAGCCCTCAATGCAAAGGCTCTAGACGCAAATATTGGTGTGAGAGCTAATTCAATCAAGGAAACACTGCATGTTGGTGAAGGGCATATTGAAGAAGGATCAGCCGAGTGGTTCTTGTGGGAGAACAACTCCATTTGGCTCACTAACTTCACACACCATCAGGCTTCCAAGCAGCTCTTAAGGAAACTCAGTTTTCACACTCTTTGCTTAGTGCCCTTTGAGCTCATTATCTGGGAATGAACCTGGTAGAGCATCCCACACAAACGCACGCTCCACATGCGGGTTTCACATGCCACCAACTCCACATTCTCAGGCAACTTCAGCGCCACAGCCGTTTTCAGATAGCCCTCAATGCAAAGGCTCTAGACGCAAATATTGGTGTGAGAGCTAATTCAATCAAGGAAACACTGCATGTTGGTGAAGGGCATATTGAAGAAGGATCAGCCGAGTGGTTCTTGTGGGAGAACAACTCCATTTGGCTCACTAACTTCACACACCATCAGGCTTCCAAGCAGCTCTCAAGGAAACTCAGTTTTCACACTCTATGCTTAGTGCCCTTTGAGTGCATTATCTGGGAATGAACCTGGTAGAGCATCCCACACAAACGAATGCTCCACATGCGGGTTTCACATGCCACCAACTCCACATTCACAGGCAACTTCAGCGCCACAGCCGTTTTCAGATAGCCCTCAATGCAAAGGCTCTAGACGCAAATATTGGTGGTGAGAGCTAATTCAATCAAGGAAACACTGCATGTTGGTGAAGGGCATATTGAAGAAGGATCAGCCGAGTGGTTCTTGTGGGAGAACAACTCCATTTGGCTCACTAACTTCACACACCATCAGGCTTATAAGCAGTTCTCAAGGAAACTCAGTTTTCACACTCTATGCTTAGTGCCCTTTGTATGGCTAGGACTGAAATGAACCTGGTAGAGCATCCCACACAAACGAATGCTCCACATGCGGGTTTCACATGCCACCAACTCCACATTCACAGGCAACTTCAGCGCCACAGCCGTTTTCAGATAGCCCTCAATGCAAAGGCTCTAGACGCAAATATTGGTGTGAGAGCTAATTCAATCAAGGAAACACTGCATGTTGGTGAAGGGCATATTGAAGAAGGATCAGCCGAGTGGTTCTTGTGGGAGAACAACTCCATTTGGCTCACTAACTTCACACACCATCAGGCTTCCAAGCAGCTCTCAAGGAAACTCAGTTTTCACACTCTATGCTTAGTGCCCTTTGTATGGCTAGGACTGAAATGAACCTGGTAGAGCATCCCACACAAACGAATGCTCCACATGCGGGTTTCACATGCCACCAACTCCACATTCACAGGCAACTTCAGCGCCACAGCCGTTTTCAGATAGCCCTCAATGCAAAGGCTCTAGACGCAAATATTGGTGTGAGAGCTAATTCAATCAAGGAAACACTGCATGTTGGTGAAGGGCATATTGAAGAAGGATCAGCCGAGTGGTTCTTGTGGGAGAACAACTCCATTTGGCTCACTAACTTCACACACCATCAGGCTTCCAAGCAGCTCTCAAGGAAACTCAGTTTTCACACTCTATGCTTAGTGCTCTTTGTGTGCCCAGGACTGAAAAGAAACTTGGTGAGCATCCCACACAAACGAATGCTCCACATGCGGGTTTCACATGCCACCAACTCCACATTCACAGGCAACTTCAGCGCCACAGCCGTTTTCAGATAGCCCTCAATGCAAAGGCTCTAGACGCAAATATTGGTGTGAGAGCTAATTCAATCAATGAAACACTGCATGTTGGTGAAGGGCATATTGAAGAAGGATCAGCCGAGTGGTTCTTGTGGGAGAACAACTCCATTTGGCTCACTAACTTCACACACCATCAGGCTTCCAAGCAGCTCTCAAGGAAACTCAGTTTTCACACTCTATGCTTAGTGCCCTTTGAGTGCATTATCTAGGAATGAACCTGGTAGAGCATCCCACACAAACGAATGCTCCACATGCGGGTTTCACATGCCACCATCTCCACATTCACAGGCAACTTCAGCGCGACAGCCATCTTCAGATAGCCCTCAATGCAAAGGCTCTAGACGCAAATATTGGTGTGAGAGCTAATTCAATCAAGGAAATAATGCATGTTGGTGAAGGGCATATTGAAGAAGGATCAGCCGAGTGGTTCTTGTGGGAGAACAACTCCATTTGGCTCACTAACTTCACACACCATCAGGCTTCCAAGCAGCTCTCAAGGAAACTCAGTTTTCACACTCTATGCTTAGTGCCCTTTGTATGGCTTGGACTGAAATGAACCTGGTAGAGCATCCCACACAAACGAATGCTCCACATGCGGGTTTCACATGCCACCAACTCCACATTCACAGGCAACTTCAGCGCCACAGCCGTTTTCAGGTAGCCCTCAATGCAAAGGCTCTAGACGCAAATATTGGTGTGAGAGCTAATTCAATCAAGGAAACACTGCATGTTGGTGAAGGGCATATTGAAGAAGGATCAGCCGAGTGGTTCTTGTGGGAGAACAACTCCATTTGGCTCACTAACTTCACACACCATCAGGCTTCCAAGCAGCTCTTAAGGAAACTCAGTTTTCACACTCTTTGCTTAGTGCCCTTTGAGCTCATTATCTGGGAATGAACCTGATAGAGCATCCCACACAAACGCACGCTCCACATGCGGGTTTCACATGCCACCAACTCCACATTCACAGGCAACTTCAGCGCCATAGCCGTTTTCAGATAGCCCTCAATGCAAAGGCTCTAGACGCAAATATTGGTGGGAGAGCTAATTCAATCAAGGAAACACTGCATGTTGGTGAAGGGCATATTGAAGAAGGATCAGCCGAGTGGTTCTTGTGGAGAGAACAACTCCATTTGGCTCACTAACTTCACACACCATCAGGCTTCCAAGCAGCTCTCAAGGAAACTCAGTTTTCACACTCTATGCTTAGTGCCCTTTGAGTGCATTATCTAGGAATGAACCTGGTAGAGCATCCCACACAAACGAATGCTCCACATGCGGGTTTCACATGCCACCAACTGCACATTCACAGGAAACTTCAGCGCCACAGCCGTTTTCAGATAACCCTCAATGCAAAGGCTCTAGACGCAAATATTGGTGTGAGAGCTAATTCAATCAAGGAAACACTGCATGTTGGTGAAGGGCATATTGAAGAAGGATCAGCCGAGTGGTTCTTGTGGGAGAACAACTCCATTTGGCTCACTAACTTCACACACCATCAGGCTTCCAAGCAGCTCTCAAGGAAACTCAGTTTTCACACTCTATGCTTAGTGCCCTATGTATGGCTAGGACTGAAATGAACCTGGTAGAGCATCCCACACAAACGAATGCTCCACATGCGGGTTTCACATGCCACCAACTCCACATTCACAGGCAACTTCAGCGCCACAGCCGTTTTCAGATAGCCCTCAATGCAAAGGCTCTAGACGCAAATATTGGTGTGAGAGCTAATTCAATCAAGGAAATAATGCATGTTGGTGAAGGGCATATTGAAGAAGGATCAGCCGAGTGGTTCTTGTGGGAGAACAACTCCATTTGGCTCACTAACTTCACACACCATCAGGCTTCCAAGCAGCTCTCAAGGAAACTCAGTTTTCACACTCTATGCTTAGTGCTCTTTGTGTGCCCAGGACTGAAAAGAAACTTGGTGAGCATCCCACACAAACGAATGCTCCACATGCGGGTTTCACATGCCACCAACTCCACATTCACAGGCAACTTCGGCGCCACAGCCGTTTTCAGATAGCCCTCAATGCAAAGGCTCTAGACGCAAATATTGGTGTGAGAGCTAATTCAATCAATGAAACACTGCATGTTGGTGAAGGGCATATTGAAGAAGGATCAGCCGAGTGGTTCTTGTGGGAGAACAACTCCATTTGGCTCACTAACTTCACACACCATCAGGCTTCCAAGCAGCTCTCAAGGAAACTCAGTTTTCACACTCTATGCTTAGTGCCCTTTGAGTGCATTATCTAGGAATGAACCTGGTAGAGCATCCCACACAAACGAATGCTCCACATGCGGGTTTCACATGCCACCATCTCCACATTCACAGGCAACTTCAGCGCGACAGCCATCTTCAGATAGCCCTCAATGCAAAGGCTCTAGACGCAAATATTGGTGTGAGAGCTAATTCAATCAAGGAAATAATGCATGTTGGTGAAGGGCATATTGAAGAAGGATCAGCTGAGTGGTTCTTGTGGGAGAACAACTCCATTTGGCTCACTAACTTCACACACCATCAGGCTTCCAAGCAGCTCTCAAGGAAACTCAGTTTTCACACTCTATGCTTAGTGCCCTTTGTATGGCTTGGACTGAAATGAACCTGGTAGAGCATCCCACACAAACGAATGCTCCACATGCGGGTTTCACATGCCACCAACTCCACATTCACAGGCAACTTCAGCGCCACAGCCGTTTTCAGGTAGCCCTCAATGCAAAGGCTCTAGACGCAAATATTGGTGTGAGAGCTAATTCAATCAAGGAAACACTGCATGTTGGTGAAGGGCATATTGAAGAAGGATCAGCCGAGTGGTTCTTGTGGGAGAACAACTCCATTTGGCTCACTAACTTCACACACCATCAGGCTTCCAAGCAGCTCTTAAGGAAACTCAGTTTTCACACTCTTTGCTTAGTGCCCTTTGAGCTCATTATCTGGGAATGAACCTGATAGAGCATCCCACACAAACGCACGCTCCACATGCGGGTTTCACATGCCACCAACTCCACATTCACAGGCAACTTCAGCGCCATAGCCGTTTTCAGATAGCCCTCAATGCAAAGGCTCTAGACGCAAATATTGGTGGGAGAGCTAATTCAATCAAGGAAACACTGCATGTTGGTGAAGGGCATATTGAAGAAGGATCAGCCGAGTGGTTCTTGTGGGAGAACAACTCCATTTGGCTCACTAACTTCACACACCATCAGGCTTCCAAGCAGCTCTCAAGGAAACTCAGTTTTCACACTCTATGCTTAGGGTGCCCTTTGAGTGCATTATCTAGGAATGAACCTGGTAGAGCATCCCACACAAACGAATGCTCCACATGCGGGTTTCACATGCCACCAACTGCACATTCACAGGAAACTTCAGCGCCACAGCCGTTTTCAGATAACCCTCAATGCAAAGGCTCTAGACGCAAATATTGGTGTGAGAGCTAATTCAATCAAGGAAACACTGCATGTTGGTGAAGGGCATATTGAAGAAGGATCAGCCGAGTGGTTCTTGTGGGAGAACAACTCCATTTGGCTCACTAACTTCACACACCATCAGGCTTCCAAGCAGCTCTCAAGGAAACTCAGTTTTCACACTCTATGCTTAGTGCCCTTTGAGTGCATTATCTAGGAATGAACCTGGTAGAGCATCCCACACAAACGAATGCTCCACATGCGGGTTTCACATGCCACCAACTCCACATTCACAGGCAACTTCAGCGCCACAGCCGTTTTCAGATAGCCCTCAATGCAAAGGCTCTAGACGCAAATATTGGTGTGAGAGCTAATTCAATCAAGGAAACACTGCATGTTGGTGAAGGGCATATTGAAGAAGGATCAGCCGAGTGGTTCTTGTGGAAGAACAACTCCATTTGGCTCACTAACTTCACACACCATCAGGCTTCCAAGCAGCTCTCAAGGAAACTCAGTTTTCACACTCTATGCTTAGTGCCCTTTGAGTGCATTATCTAGGAATGAACCTGGTAGAGCATCCCACACAAACGAATGCTCCACATGCGGGTTTCACATGCCACCAACTCCACATTCACAGGCAACTTCAGCGCCACAGCCGTTTTCAGATAGCCCTCAATGCAAAGGCTCTAGACGCAAATATTGGTGGGAGAGCTAATTCAATCAAGGAAACACTGCATGTTGGTGAAGGGCATATTGAAGAAGGATCAGCCGAGTGGTTCTTGAGGGAGAACAACTCCATTTGGCTCACTAACTTCACACACCATCAGGCTTATAAGCAGCTCTCAAGGAAACTCAGTTTTCACACTCTATGCTTAGTGCCCTTTGTATGGCTAGGACTGAAATGAACCTGGTAGAGCATCCCACACAAACGAATGCTCCACATGCGGGTTTCACATGCCACCAACTCCACATTCACAGGCAACTTCAGCGCCACAGCCGTTTTCAGATAGCCCTCAATGCAAAGGCTCTAGACGCAAATATTGGTGTGAGAGCTAATTCAATCAAGGAAACACTGCATGTTGGTGAAGGGCATATTGAAGAAGGATCAGCAGAGTGGTTCTTGTGGGAGAACAACTCCATTTGGCTCACTAACTTCACACACCATCAGGCTTCCAAGCAGCTCTCAAGGAAACTCAGTTTTCACACTCTATGCTTAGTGCCCTATGTATGGCTAGGACTGAAATGAACCTGGTAGAGCATCCCACACAAACGAATGCTCCACATGCGGGTTTCACATGCCACCAACTCCACATTCACAGGCAACTTCAGCGCCACAGCCGTTTTCAGATAGCCCTCAATGCAAAGGCTCTAGACGCAAATATTGGTGTGAGAGCTAATTCAATCAAGGAAACACTGCATGTTGGTGAAGGGCATATTGAATAAGGATCAGCCGAGTGGTTCTTGTGGGAGAACAACTCGATTTGGCTCACTAACTTCACACACCATCAGGCTTCCAAGCAGCTCTTAAGGAAACTCAGTTTTCACACTCTTTGCTTAGTGCCCTTTGAGCTCATTATCTGGGAATGAACCTGGTAGAGCATCCCACACAAACGCACGCTCCACATGCGGGTTTCACATGCCACCAACTCCACATTCACAGGCAACTTCAGCGCCATAGCCGTTTTCAGATAGCCCTCAATGCAAAGGCCCTAGACTCAAATATTGGTGTGAGAGCTAATTCAATCAAGGAAACACTGCATGTTGGTGAAGGGCATATTGAAGAAGGATCAGCCGAGTGGTTCTTGTGGGAGAACAACTCCATTTGGCTCACTAACTTCACACACCATCAGGCTTCCAAGCAGCTCTCAAGGAAACTCAGTTTTCACACTCTATGCTTAGTGCCCTTTGAGTGCATTATCTAGGAATGAACCTGGTAGAGCATCCCACACAAACGAATGCTCCACATGCGGGTTTCACATGCCACCAACTCCACATTCACAGGCAACTTCAGCGCCACAGCCGTTTTCAGATAACCCTCAATGCAAAGGCTCTAGACGCAAATATTGGTGTGAGAGCTAATTCAATCAAGGAAACACTGCATGTTGGTGAAGGGCATATTGAAGAAGGATCAGCCGAGTGGTTCTTGTGGGAGAACAACTCCATTTGGCTCACTAACTTCACACACCATCAGGCTTCCAAGCAGCTCTCAAGGAAACTCAGTTTTCACACTCTATGCTTAGTGCCCTTTGTATGGCTAGGACTGAAATGAACCTGGTAGAGCATCCCACACAAACGAATGCTCCACATGCGGGTTTCACATGCCACCAACTCCACATTCACAGGCAACTTCAGCGCCACAGCCGTTTTCAGATAGCCCTCAATGCAAAGGCTCTAGACGCAAATATTGGTGTGAGAGCTAATTCAATCAAGGAAACACTGCATGTTGGTGAAGGGCATATTGAAGAAGGATCAGCCGAGTGGTTCTTGTGGGAGAACAACTCCATTTGGCTCACTAACTTCACACACCATCAGGCTTCCAAGCAGCTCTCAAGGAAACTCAGTTTTCACACTCTATGCTTAGTGCCCTATGTATGGCTAGGGCTGAAATGAACCTGGTAGAGCATCCCACACAAACGAATGCTCCACATGCGGGTTTCACATGCCACCAACTCCACATTCACAGGCAACTTCAGCGCCACAGCCGTTTTCAGATAGCCCTCAATGCAAAGGCTCTAGACACAAATATTGGTGTGAGAGCTAATTCAATCAAGGAAACACTGCATGTTGGTGAAGGGCATATTGAAGAAGGATCAGCCGAGTGGTTCTTGTGGGAGAACAACTCCATTTGGCCCACTAACTTCACACACCATCAGGCTTCCAAGCAGCTCTCAAGGAAACTCAGTTTTCACACTCTATGCTTAGTGCCCTTTGAGTGAATAGGACTGAAATGAACCTGGTAGAGCATCCCACACAAACGAATGCTCCACATGCGGGTTTCACATGCCACCAACTCCACATTCAGAGGTAACTTCAGCGCCACAGCCGTTTTCAGATAGCCCTCAATGCAAAGGCTCTAGACGCAAATATTGGTGTGAGAGCTAATTCAATCAAGGAAACACTGCATGTTGGTGAAGGGCATATTGAAGAAGGATCACCCGAGTGGTTCTTGCGGGAGAACAACTCCATTTGGCTCACTAACTTCACACACCATCAGGCTTCCAAGCAGCTCTTAAGGAAACTCAGTTTTCACACTCTATGCTTAGTGCCCTTTGAGTGCATTATCTAGGAATGAACCTGGTAGAGCATCCCACACAAACGAATGCTCCACATGCGGGTTTCACATGCCACCAACTCCACATTCAGAGGCAACTTCAGCGCCACAGCCGTTTTCAGATAGCCCTCAATGCAAAGGCTCTAGACGCAAATATTGGTCTGAGAGCTAATTCAATCAAGGAAACACTGCATGTTGGTGAAGGGCATATTGAAGAAGGATCAGCCTAGTGGTTCGTGTGGGAGAACAACTCCATTTGGCTCACTAACTTCACACACCATCAGGCTTCCAAGCAGCTCTT
The DNA here is from genome assembly GCF_030435755.1 of Ochotona princeps. Classification (NCBI taxonomy): domain Eukaryota; kingdom Metazoa; phylum Chordata; class Mammalia; order Lagomorpha; family Ochotonidae; genus Ochotona; species Ochotona princeps. The sequence goes on from NW_026696444.1 coordinate 30,961, forward strand.
AAGGAAACTCAGTTTTCACACTCTATGCTTAGTGCCCTTTGAGTGCATTATCTAGGAATGAACCTGGTAGAGCATCCCACACAAACGAATGCTCCACATGCGGGTTTCACATGCCACCAACTCCACATTCACAGGCAACTTCAGCGCCATAGCCATTTTCAGATAGCCCTCAATGCAAAGGCTCTAGACTCAAATATTGGTGTGAGAGCTAATTCAATCAAGGAAACACTGCATGTTGGTGAAGGGCATATTGAAGAAGGATCAGCCGAGTGGTTCTTGTGGGAGAACAACTCCATTTGGCTCACTAACTTCACACACCATCATGCTTCCAAGCAGCTCTCAAGGAAACTCAGTTTTCACACTCTATGCTTAGTGCCCTTTGAGTGCATTATCTAGGAATGAACCTGGTAGAGCATCCCACACAAACGAATGCTCCACATGCGGGTTTCACATGCCACCAACTCCACATTCACAGGCAACTTCAGCGCCACAGCCGTTTTCAGATAGCCCTCAATGCAAAGGCTGTAGACGCAAATATTGGTGTGAGAGCTAATTCAATCAAGGAAACACTGCATGTTGGTGAAGGGCATATTGAAGAAGGATCAGCCGAGTGGTTCTTGTGGGAGAACAACTCCATTTGGCTCACTAACTTCACACACCATCAGGCTTCCAAGCAGCTCTCAAGGAAACTCAGTTTTCACACTCTATGCTTAGTGCTCTTTGTGTGCCCAGGACTGAAATGAATCTTGGTGAGCATCCCACACAAACGAATGCTCCACATGCGGGTTTCACATGCCACCAACTCCACATTCACAGGCAACTTCAGCGCCACAGCCGTTTTCAGATAGCCCTCAATGCAAAGGCTCTAGACGCAAATATTGGTGTGAGAGCTAATTCAATCAAGGAAACACTGCATGTTGGTGAAGGGCATATTGAAGAAGGATCAGCCGAGTGGTTCTTGTGGGAGAACAACTCCATTTGGCTCACTAACTTCACACACCATCAGGCTTCCAAGCAGCTCTCAAGGAAACTCAGTTTTCACACTCTATGCTTAGTGCTCTTTGTGTGCCCAGGACTGAAAAGAAACTTGGTGAGCATCCCACACAAACGAATGCTCCACATGCGGGTTTCACATGCCACCAACTCCACATTCACAGGCAACTTCAGCGCCACAGCCGTTTTCAGATAGCCCTCAATGCAAAGGCTCTAGACGCAAATATTGGTGTGAGAGCTAATTCAATCAAGGAAACACTGCATGTTGGTGAAGGGCATATTGAAGAAGGATCAGCCGAGTGGTTCTTGTGGGAGAACAACTCCATTTGGCTCACTAACTTCACACACCATCAGGCTTCCAAGCAGCTCTCAAGGAAACTCAGTTTTCACACTCTATGCTTAGTGCCCTTTGTATGGCTAGGACTGAAATGAACCTGGTAGAGCATCCCACACAAACGAATGCTCCACATGCGGGTTTCACATGCCACCAACTCCACATTCACAGGCAACTTCAGCGCCACAGCCGTTTTCAGATAGCCCTCAATGCAAAGGCTCTAGACGCAAATGGTGTGAGAGCTAATTCAATCAAGGAAACACTGCATGTTGGTGAAGGGCATATTGAAGAAGGATCAGCCGAGTGGTTCTTGTGGGAGAACAACTCCATTTGACTCACTAACTTCACACACCATCAGGCTTCCAAGCAGCTCTCAAGGAAACTCAGTTTTCACACTCTATGCTTAGTGCCCTTTGAGTGCATTATCTAGGAATGAACCTGGTAGAGCATCCCACACAAACGAATGCTCCACATGCGGGTTTCACATGCCACCAACTCCACATTCACAGGCAACTTCAGCGCCACAGCCGTTTTCAGATAGCCCTCAATGCAAAGGCTCTAGACGCAAATATTGGTGTGAGAGCTAATTCAATCAAGGAAACACTGCATGTTGGTGAAGGGCATATTGAAGAAGGATCAGCTGAGTGGTTCTTGTGGGAGAACAACTCCATTTGGCTCACTAACTTTACACACCATCAGGCTTCCAAGCAGCTCTCAAGGAAACTCAGTTTTCACACTCTATGCTTAGTGATCTTTGTGTGCCCAGGACTGAAATGAAGCTTGGTCAGCATCCCACACAAACGAATGCTCCACATGCGGGTTTCACATGCCACCAACTCCACATTCACAGGCAACTTCAGCGCCACAGCCGTTTTCAGATAGCCCTCAATGCAAAGGCTCTAGACGCAAATATTGGTGGGAGAGCTAATTCAATCAAGGAAACACTGCATGTTGTTGAAGGGCATATTGAAGAAGGATCAGCCGAGTGGTTCTTGTGGGAGAACAACTCCATTTGGCTCACTAACTTCACACACCATCAGGCTTCCAAGCAGCTCTCAAGGAAACTCAGTTTTCACACTCTATGCTTAGTGCCCTTTGAGTGCATTATCTAGGAATGAACCTGGTAGAGCATCGCACACAAACGAATGCTCCACATGCGGGTTTCACATGCCACCAACTCCACATTCACAGCCAACTTCAGCGCCACAGCCGTTTTCAGATAGCCCTCAATGCAAAGGCTCTAGACGCAAATATTGGTGTGAGAGCTAATTCAATCAAGGAAACACTGCATGTTGGTGAAGGGCATATTGAAGAAGGATCAGCCGAGTGGTTCTTGTGGGAGAACAACTCCATTTGGCTCACTAACTTCACACACCATCAGGCTTCCAAGCAGCTCTCAAGGAAACTCAGTTTTCACACTCTAGGCTTAGTGCCCTTTGAGTGCATTATCTAGGAATGAACCTGGTAGAGCATCCCACACAAACGAATGCTCCACATGCGGGTTTCACATGCCACCAACTCCACATTCAGAGGCAACTTCAGCGCCACAGCCGTTTTCAGATAGCCCTCAATGCAAAGGCTCTAGACGCAAATATTGGTGTGAGAGCTAATTCAATCAAGGAAACACTGCATGTTGGTGAAGGGCATATTGAAGAAGGATCAGCCGAGTGGTTCTTGTGGGAGAACAACTCCATTTGGCTCACTAACTTCACACACCATCAGGCTTATAAGCAGCTCTCAAGGAAACTCAGTTTTCACACTCTATGCTTAGTGCCCTTTGTATGGCTAGGACTGAAATGAGCCTGGTAGAGCATCCCACACAAACGAATGCTCCACATGCGGGTTTCACATGCCACCAACTCCACATTCACAGGCAACTTCAGCGCCACAGCCGTTTTCAGATAGCCCTCAATGCAAAGGCTCTAGACGCAAATATTGGTGTGAGAGCTAATTCAATCAAGGAAACACTGCATGTTGGTGAAGGGCATATTGAAGAAGGATCAGCCGAGTGGTTCTTGTGGGAGAACAACTCCATTTGGCTCACTAACTTCACACACCATCAGGCTTCCAAGCAGCTCTCAAGGAAACTCAGTTTTCACACTCTATGCTTAGTGCCCTTTGAGTGCATTATCTAGGAATGAACCTCGTAGAGCATCCCACACAAACGAATGCTCCACATGCGGGTTTCACATGCCACCAACTCCACATTCACAGGCAACTTCAGCGCCACAGCCGTTTTCAGATAGCCCTCAATGCAAAGGCTCTAGACGCAAATATTGGTGTGAGAGCTAATTCAATCAAGGAAACACTGCATGTTGGTGAAGGGCATATTGAAGAAGGATCAGCCGAGTGGTTCTTGTGGGAGAACAACTCCATTTGGCTCACTAACTTCACACACCATCAGGCTTATAAGCAGCTCTCAAGGAAACTCAGTTTTCACACTCTATGCTTAGTGCCCTTTGTATGGCTAGGACTGAAATGAACCTGGTAGAGCATCCCACACAAACGAATGCTCCACATGCGGGTTTCACATGCCACCAACTCCACATTCACAGGCAACTTCAGCGCCACAGCCGTTTTCAGATAGCCCTCAATGCAAAGGCTCTAGACGCAAATATTGGTGTGAGAGCTAATTCAATCAAGGAAACACTGCATGTTGGTGAAGGGCATATTGAAGAAGGATCAGCCGAGTGGTTCTTGTGGGAGAACAACTCCATTTGGCTCACTAACTTCACACACCATCAGGCTTCCAAGCAGCTCTCAAGGAAACTCAGTTTTCACACTCTATGCTTAGTGCTCTTTGTGTGCCCAGGACTGAAATGAAACTTGGTCAGCATCCCACACAAACGAATGCTCCACATGCGGGTTTCACATGCCACCAACTCCACATTCACAGGCAACTTCAGCGCCACAGCCGTTTTCAGATAGCCCTCAATGCAAAGGCTCTAGACGCAAATATTGGTGTGAGAGCTAATTCAATCAAGGAAACACTGCATGTTGGTGAAGGGCATATTGAAGAAGGATCAGCCGAGTGGTTCTTGTGGGAGAACAACTCCATTTGGCTCACTAACTTCACACACCATCAGGCTTCCAAGCAGCTCTCAAGGAAACTCAGTTTTCACACTCTATGCTTAGTGCCCTTTGAGTGCATTATCTAGGAATGAACCTGGTAGAGCATCCCACACAAACGAATGCTCCACATGCGGGTTTCACATGCCACCAACTCCACATTCACAGGCAACTTCAGCGCCACAGCCGTTTTCAGATAGCCCTCAATGCAAAGGCTCTAGACGCAAATATTGGTGTGAGAGCTAATTCAATCAAGGAAACACTGCATGTTGGTGAAGGGCATATTGAAGAAGGATCAGCCGAGTGGTTCTTGTGGGAGAACAACTCCATTTGGCTCACTAACTTCACACACCATCAGGCTTCCAAGCAGCTCTCAAGGAAACTCAGTTTTCACACTCTATGCTTAGTGCCCTTTGAGTGCATTATCTAGGAATGAACCTGGTAGAGCATCCCACACAAACGAATGCTCCACATGCGGGTTTCACATGCCACCAACTCCACATTCACAGGCAACTTCAGCGCCACAGCCGTTTTCAGATAGCCCTCAATGCAAAGGCTCTAGACGCAAATATTGGTGTGAGAGCTAATTCAATCAAGGAAACACTGCATGTTGGTGAAGGGCATATTGAAGAAGGATCAGCCGAGTGGTTCTTGTGGGGGAACAACTCCATTTGGCTCACTAACTTCACACACCATCAGGCTTCCAAGCAGCTCTCAAGGAAACTCAGTTTTCACACTCTATGCTTAGTGCTCTTTTTGTGCCCAGGACTGAAATGAAGCTTGGTCAGCATCCCACACAAAGGAATGCTCCACATGCGGGTTTCACATGCCACCAACTCCACATTCACAGGCAACTTCAGCGCCACAGCCGTTTTCAGAGAGCCCTCAATGCAAAGGCTCTAGACGCAAATATTGGTGTGAGAGCTAATTCAATCAAGGAAACACTGCATGTTGGTGAAGGGCATATTGAAGAAGGATCAGCCGAGTGGTTCTTGTGGGAGAACAACTCCATTTGGCTCACTAACTTCACACACCATCAGGCTTCCAAGCAGCTCTCAAGGAAACTCAGTTTTCACACTCTATGCTTAGTGCCCTTTGTATGGCTAGGACTGAAATGAACCTGGTAGAGCATCCCACACAAACGAATGCTCCACATGCGGGTTTCACATGCCACCAACTCCACATTCACAGGCAACTTCAGCGCCACAGCCGTTTTCAGATAGCCCTCAATGCAAAGGCTCTAGACGCAAATATTGGTGTGAGAGCTAATTCAATCAAGGAAACACTGCATGTTGGTGAAGGGCATATTGAAGAAGGATCAGCCGAGTGGTTCTTGTGGGAGAACAACTCCATTTGGCTCACTAACTTCACACACCATCAGGCTTCCAAGCAGCTCTCAAGGAAACTCAGTTTTCACACTCTATGCTTAGTGCTCTTTGTGTGCCCAGGACTGAAATGAAACTTGGTCAGCATCCCACACAAACGAATGCTCCACATGCGGGTTTCACATGCCACCAACTCCACATTCACAGGCAACTTCAGCGCCACAGCCGTTTTCAGATAGCCCTCAATGCAAAGGCTCTAGACGCAAATATTGGTGTGAGAGCTAATTCAATCAAGGAAACACTGCATGTTGGTGAAGGGCATATTGAAGAAGGATCAGCCGAGTGGTTCTTGTGGGAGAACAACTCCATTTGGCTCACTAACTTCACACACCATCAGGCTTCCAAGCAGCTCTCAAGGAAACTCAGTTTTCACACTCTATGCTTAGTGATCTTTGTGTGCCCAGGACTGAAATGAAACTTGGTCAGCATCCCACACAAACGAATGCTCCACATGCGGGTTTCACATGCCACCAACTCCACATTCACAGGCAACTTCAGCGCCACAGCCGTTTTCAGATAGCCCTCAATGCAAAGGCTCTAGACGCAAATATTGGTGTGAGAGCTAATTCAATCAAGGAAACACTGCATGTTGGTGAAGGGCATATTGAAGAAGGATCAGCCGAGTGGTTCTTGTGGGAGAACAACTCCATTTGGCTCACTAACTTCACACACCATCAGGCTTCCAAGCAGCTCTCAAGGAAACTCAGTTTTCACACTCTATGCTTAGTGCTCTTTGTGTGCCCAGGACTGAAATGAAACTTGGTCAGCATCCCACACAAACGAATGCTCCACATGCGGGTTTCACATGCCACCAACTCCACATTCACAGGCAACTTCAGCGCCACAGCCGTTTTCAGATAGCCCTCAATGCAAAGGCTCTAGACGCAAATATTGGTGTGAGAGCTAATTCAATCAAGGAAACACTGCATGTTGGTGAAGGGCATATTGAAGAAGGATCAGCCGAGTGGTTCTTGTGGGAGAACAACTCCATTTGGCTCACTAACTTCACACACCATCAGGCTTCCAAGCAGCTCTCAAGGAAACTAAATTTTCACACTCTATGCTTAGTGCCCTTTGAGTGCATTATCTAGGAATGAACCTGGTAGAGCATCCCACACAAACGAATGCTCCACATGCGGGTTTCACATGCCACCAACTCCACATTCACAGGCAACTTCAGCGCCACAGCCGTTTTCAGATAGCCCTCAATGCAAAGGCTCTAGACGCAAATATTGGTGTGAGAGCTAATTCAATCAAGGAAACACTGCATGTTGGTGAAGGGCATATTGAAGAAGGATCAGCCGAGTGGTTCTTGTGGGAGAACAACTCCATTTGGCTCACTAACTTCACACACCATCAGGCTTCCAAGCAGCTCTCAAGGAAACTCAGTTTTCACACTCTATGCTTAGTGCCCTTTGAGTGCATTATCTAGGAATGAACCTGGTAGAGCATCCCACACAAACGAATGCTCCACATGCGGGTTTCACATGCCACCAACTCCACATTCACAGGCAACTTCAGCGCCACAGCCATTTTCAGATAGCCCTCAATGCAAAGGCTCTAGACGCAAATATTGGTGTGAGAGCTAATTCAATCAAGGAAACACTGCATGTTGGTGAAGGGCATATTGAAGAAGGATCAGCCGAGTGGTTCTTGTGGGAGAACAACTCCATTTGGCTCACTAACTTCACACACCATCAGGCTTCCAAGCAGCTCTTAAGGAAACTCAGTTTTCACACTCTATGCTTAGTGCTCTTTTTGTGCCCAGGACTGAAATGAAGCTTGGTCAGCATCCCACACAAAGGAATGCTCCACATGCGGGTTTCACATGCCACCAACTCCACATTCACAGGCAACTTCAGCGCCACAGCCGTTTTCAGATAGCCCTCAATGCAAAGGCTCTAGACGCAAATATTGGTGTGAGAGCTAATTCAATCAAGGAAACACTGCATGTTGGTGAAGGGCATGTTGAAGAAGGATCAGCCGAGTGGTTCTTGTGGGAGAACAACTCCATTTGGCTCACTAACTTCACACACCATCAGGCTTATAAGCAGCTCTCAAGGAAACTCAGTTTTCACACTCTATGCTTAGTGCCCTTTGTATGGCTAGGACTGAAATGAACCTGGTAGAGCATCCCACACAAACGAATGCTCCACATGCGGGTTTCACATGCCACCAACTCCACATTCACAGGCAACTTCAGCGCCACAGCCGTTTTCAGATAGCCCTCAATGCAAAGGCTCTAGACGCAAATATTGGTGTGAGAGCTAATTCAATCAAGGAAACACTGCATGTTGGTGAAGGGCATATTGAAGAAGGATCAGCCGAGTGGTTCTTGTGGGAGAACAACTCCATTTGGCTCACTAACTTCACACACCATCAGGCTTCCAAGCAGCTCTCAAGGAAACTCAGTTTTCACACTCTATGCTTAGTGCTCTTTGTGTGCCCAGGACTGAAATGAAACTTGGTCAGCATCCCACACAAACGAATGCTCCACATGCGGGTTTCACATGCCACCAACTCCACATTCACAGGCAACTTCAGCGCCACAGCCGTTTTCAGATAGCCCTCAATGCAAAGGCTCTAGACGCAAATATTGGTGTGAGAGCTAATTCAATCAAGGAAACACTGCATGTTGGTGAAGGGCATATTGAAGAAGGATCAGCCGAGTGGTTCTTGTGGGAGAACAACTCCATTTGGCTCACTAACTTCACACACCATCAGGCTTCCAAGCAGCTCTCAAGGAAACTCAGTTTTCACACTCTATGCTTAGTGCCCTTTGAGTGCATTATCTAGGAATGAACCTGGTAGAGCATCCCACACAAACGAATGCTCCACATGCGGGTTTCACATGCCACCAACTCCACATTCACAGGCAACTTCAGCGCCACAGCCGTTTTCAGATAGCCCTCAATGCAAAGGCTCTAGACGCAAATATTGGTCTGAGAGCTAATTCAATCAAGGAAACACTGCATGTTGGTGAAGGGCATATTGAAGAAGGATCAGCCGAGTGGTTCTTGTGGGAGAACAACTCCATTTGGCTCACTAACTTCACACACCATCAGGCTTCCAAGCAGCTCTCAAGGAAACTCAGTTTTCACACTCTATGCTTAGTGCCCTTTGAGTGCATTATCTAGGAATGAACCTGGTAGAGCATCCCACACAAACGAATGCTCCACATGCGGGTTTCACATGCCACCAACTCCACATTCACAGGCAACTTCAGCGCCACAGCCGTTTTCAGATAACCCTCAATGCAAAGGCTCTAGACGCAAATATTGGTGTGAGAGCTACTTCAATCAAAGAAACACTGCATGTTGGTGAAGGGCATATTGAAGAAGGATCAGCTGAGTGGTTCTTGTGGGAGAACAACTCCATTTGGCTCACTAACTTTACACACCATCAGGCTTCCAAGCAGCTCTCAAGGAAACTCAGTTTTCACACTCTATGCTTAGTGATCTTTGTGTGCCCAGGACTGAAATGAAGCTTGGTCAGCATCCCACACAAACGAATGCTCCACATGCGGGTTTCACATGCCACCAACTCCACATTCACAGGCAACTTCAGCGCCACAGCCATTTTCAGATAGCCCTCAATGCAAAGGCTCTAGACGCAAATATTGGTGTGAGAGCTAATTCAATCAAGGAAATAATGCATGTTGGTGAAGGGCATATTGAAGAAGGATCAGCCGAGTGGTTCTTGTGGGAGAACAACTCCATTTGGCTCACTAACTTCACACACCATCAGGCTTCCAAGCAGCTCTTAAGGAAACTCAGTTTTCACACTCTTTGCTTAGTGCCCTTTGAGCTCATTATCTGGGAATGAACCTGGTAGAGCATCCCACACAAACGCACGCTCCACATGCGGGTTTCACATGCCACCAACTCCACATTCACAGGCAACTTCAGCGCCATAGCCGTTTTCAGATAGCCCTCAATGCAAAGGCTCTAGACGCAAATATTGGTGTGAGAGCTAATTCAATCAAGGAAACACTGCATGTTGGTGAAGGGCATATTGAAGAAGGATCAGCCGAGTGGTTCTTGTGGGAGAACAACTCCATTTGGCTCACTAACTTCACACACCATCAGGCTTCCAAGCAGCTCTCAAGGAAACTCAGTTTTCACACTCTATGCTTAGTGCCCTTTGAGTGCATTATCTAGGAATGAACCTGGTAGAGCATCCCACACAAACGAATGCTCCACATGCGGGTTTCACATGCCACCAACTCCACATTCACAGGCAACTTCAGCGCCACAGCCGTTTTCAGATAGCCCTCAATGCAAAGGCTCTAGACGCAAATATTGGTGTGAGAGCTAATTCAATCAAGGAAACACTGCATGTTGGTGAAGGGCATATTGAAGAAGGATCAGCTGAGTGGTTCTTGTGGGAGAACAACTCCATTTGGCTCACTAACTTCACACACCATCAGGCTTCCAAGCAGCTCTTAAGGAAACTCAGTTTTCACACTCTTTGCTTAGTGCCCTTTGAGCTCATTATCTAGGAATGAACCTGGTAGAGCATCCCACACAAACGCACGCTCCACATGCGGGTTTCACATGCCACCAACTCCACATTCACAGGCAACTTCAGCGCCATAGCCGTTTTCAGATAGCCCTCAATGCAAAGGCTCTAGACGCAAATATTGGTGTGAGAGCTAATTCAATCAAGGAAACACTGCATGTTGGTGAAGGGCATATTGAAGAAGGATCAGCCGAGTGGTTCTTGTGGGAGAACAACTCCATTTGGCTCACTAACTTCACACACCATCAGGCTTCCAAGCAGCTCTCAAGGAAACTCAGTTTTCACACTCTATGCTTAGTGCCCTTTGAGTGCATTATCTAGGAAAGAACCTGGTAGAGCATCCCACACAAACGAATGCTCCACATGCGGGTTTCACATGCCACCAACTCCACATTCACAGGCAACTTCAGCGCCACAGCCGTTTTCGGATAGCCCTCAATGCAAAGGCTCTAGACGCAAATATTGGTGTGAGAGCTAATTCAATCAAGGAAACACTGCATGTTGGTGAAGGGCATATTGAAGAAGGATCAGCCGAGTGGTTCTTGTGGGAGAACAACTCCATTTGGCTCACTAACTTCACACACCATCAGGCTTATAAGCAGTTCTCAAGGAAACTCAGTTTTCACACTCTATGCTTAGTGCCCTTTGTATGGCTAGGACTGAAATGAACCTGGTAGAGCATCCCACACAAACGAATGCTCCACATGCGGGTTTCACATGCCACCAACTCCACATTCACAGGCAACTTCAGCGCCACAGCCGTTTTCAGATAGCCCTCAATGCAAAGGCTCTAGACGCAAATATTGGTGTGAGAGCTAATTCAATCAAGGAAACACTGCATGTTGGTGAAGGGCATATTGAAGAAGGATCAGCCGAGTGGTTCTTGTGGGAGAACAACTCCATTTGGCTCACTAACTTCACACACCATCAGGCTTCCAAGCAGCTCTCAAGGAAACTCAGTTTTCACACTCTATGCTTAGTGCCCTATGTATGGCTAGGACTGAAATGAACCTGGTAGAGCATCCCACACAAACGAATGCTCCACATGCGGGTTTCACATGCCACCAACTCCACATTCACAGGCAACTTCAGCGCCACAGCCGTTTTCAGATAGCCCTCAATGCATAGGCTCTAGACGCAAATATTGGTGTGAGAGCTAATTCAATCAAGGAAACACTGCATGTTGGTGAAGGGCATATTGAAGAAGGATCAGCCGAGTGGTTCTTGTGGGAGAACAACTCCATTTGGCTCACTAACTTCACACACCATCAGGCTTCCAAGCAGCTCTCAAGGAAACTCAGTTTTCACACTCTATGCTTAGTGCCCTTTGTATGGCTTGGACTGAAATGAACCTGGTAGAGCATCCCACACAAACGAATGCTCCACATGCGGGTTTCACATGCCACCAACTCCACATTCACAGGCAACTTCAGCGCCACAGCCGTTTTCAGATAGCCCTCAATGCAAAGGCTCTAGACGCAAATATTGGTGTGAGAGCTAATTCAATCAAGGAAACACTGCATGTTGGTGAAGGGCATATTGAAGAAGGATCAGCCGAGTGGTTCTTGTGGGAGAACAACTCCATTTGGCTCACTAACTTCACACACCATCAGGCTTCCAAGCAGCTCTTAAGGAAACTCAGTTTTCACACTCTTTGCTTAGTGCCCTTTGAGCTCATTATCTGGGAATGAACCTGATAGAGCATCCCACACAAACGCACGCTCCACATGCGGGTTTCACATGCCACCAACTCCACATTCACAGGCAACTTCAGCGCCATAGCCGTTTTCAGATAGCCCTCAATGCAAAGGCTCTAGACGCAAATATTGGTGGGAGAGCTAATTCAATCAAGGAAACACTGCATGTTGGTGAAGGGCATATTGAAGAAGGATCAGCCGAGTGGTTCTTGTGGGAGAACAACTCCATTTGGCTCACTAACTTCACACACCATCAGGCTTCCAAGCAGCTCTCAAGGAAACTCAGTTTTCACACTCTATGCTTAGTGCCCTTTGAGTGCATTATCTAGGAATGAACCTGGTAGAGCATCCCACACAAACGAATGCTCCACATGCGGGTTTCACATGCCACCAACTGCACATTCACAGGAAACTTCAGCGCCACAGCCGTTTTCAGATAACCCTCAATGCAAAGGCTCTAGACGCAAATATTGGTGTGAGAGCTAATTCAATCAAGGAAACACTGCATGTTGGTGAAGGGCATATTGAAGAAGGATCAGCCGAGTGGTTCTTGTGGGAGAACAACTCCATTTGGCTCACTAACTTCACACACCATCAGGCTTCCAAGCAGCTCTCAAGGAAACTCAGTTTTCACACTCTATGCTTAGTGCCCTTTGAGTGCATTATCTAGGAATGAACCTGGTAGAGCATCCCACACAAACGAATGCTCCACATGCGGGTTTCACATGCCACCAACTCCACATTCACAGGCAACTTCAGCGCCACAGCCGTTTTCAGATAGCCCTCAATGCAAAGGCTCTAGACGCAAATATTGGTGTGAGAGCTAATTCAATCAAGGAAACACTGCATGTTGGTGAAGGGCATATTGAAGAAGGATCAGCCGAGTGGTTCTTGTGGGAGAACAACTCCATTTGGCTCACTAACTTCACACACCATCAGGCTTCCAAGCAGCTCTCAAGGAAACTCAGTTTTCACACTCTATGCTTAGTGCCCTTTGAGTGCATTATCTAGGAATGAACCTGGTAGAGCATCCCACACAAACGAATGCTCCACATGCGGGTTTCACATGCCACCAACTCCACATTCACAGGCAACTTCAGCGCCACAGCCGTTTTCAGATAGCCCTCAATGCAAAGGCTCTAGACGCAAATATTGGTGTGAGAGCTAATTCAATCAAGGAAACACTGCATGTTGGTGAAGGGCATATTGAAGAAGGATCAGCCGAGTGGTTCTTGTGGGAGAACAACTCCATTTGGCTCACTAACTTCACACACCATCAGGCTTATAAGCAGCTCTCAAGGAAACTCAGTTTTCACACTCTATGCTTAGTGCCCTTTGTATGGCTAGGACTGAAATGAACCTGGTAGAGCATCCCACACAAACGAATGCTCCACATGCGGGTTTCACATGCCACCAACTCCACATTCACAGGCAACTTCAGCGCCACAGCCGTTTTCAGATAGCCCTCAATGCAAAGGCTCTAGACGCACATATTGGTGTGAGAGCTAATTCAATCAAGGAAACACTGCATGTTGGTGAAGGGCATATTGAAGAAGGATCAGCAGAGTGGTTCTTGTGGGAGAACAACTCCATTTGGCTCACTAACTTCACACACCATCAGGCTTCCAAGCAGCTCTCAAGGAAACTCAGTTTTCACACTCTATGCTTAGTGCCCTATGTATGGCTAGGACTGAAATGAACCTGGTAGAGCATCCCACACAAACGAATGCTCCACATGCGGGTTTCACATGCCACCAACTCCACATTCACAGGCAACTTCAGCGCCACAGCCGTTTTCAGATAGCCCTCAATGCAAAGGCTCTAGACGCAAATATTGGTGTGAGAGCTAATTCAATCAAGGAAACACTGCATGTTGGTGAAGGGCATATTGAATAAGGATCAGCCGAGTGGTTCTTGTGGGAGAACAACTCGATTTGGCTCACTAACTTCACACACCATCAGGCTTCCAAGCAGCTCTTAAGGAAACTCAGTTTTCACACTCTTTGCTTAGTGCCCTTTGAGCTCATTATCTGGGAATGAACCTGGTAGAGCATCCCACACAAACGCACGCTCCACATGCGGGTTTCACATGCCACCAACTCCACATTCACAGGCAACTTCAGCGCCATAGCCGTTTTCAGATAGCCCTCAATGCAAAGGCCCTAGACTCAAATATTGGTGTGAGAGCTAATTCAATCAAGGAAACACTGCATGTTGGTGAAGGGCATATTGAAGAAGGATCAGCCGAGTGGTTCTTGTGGGAGAACAACTCCATTTGGCTCACTAACTTCACACACCATCAGGCTTCCAAGCAGCTCTCAAGGAAACTCAGTTTTCACACTCTATGCTTAGTGCCCTTTGAGTGCATTATCTAGGAATGAACCTGGTAGAGCATCCCACACATACGAATGCTCCACATGCGGGTTTCACATGCCACCAACTCCACATTCACAGGAAACTTCAGCGCCACAGCCGTTTTCAGATAACCCTCAATGCAAAGGCTCTAGACGCAAATATTGGTGTGAGAGCTAATTCAATCAAGGAAACACTGCATGTTGGTGAAGGGCATATTGAAGAAGGATCAGCCGAGTGGTTCTTGTGGGAGAACAACTCCATTTGGCTCACTAACTTCACACACCATCAGGCTTCCAAGCAGCTCTCAAGGAAACTCAGTTTTCACACTCTATGCTTAGTGCCCTTTGTATGGCTAGGACTGAAATGAACCTGGTAGAGCATCCCACACAAACGAATGCTCCACATGCGGGTTTCACATGCCACCAACTCCACATTCAGAGGCAACTTCAGCGCCACAGCCGTTTTCAGATAGCCCTCAATGCAAAGGCTGTAGACGCAAATATTGGTGTGAGAGCTAATTCAATCAAGGAAACACTGCATGTTGGTGAAGGGCATATTGAAGAAGGATCAGCCGAGTGGTTCTTGTGGGAGAACAACTCCATTTGGCTCACTAACTTCACACACCATCAGGCTTCCAAGCAGCTCTCAAGGAAACTCAGTTTTCACACTCTATGCTTAGTGCCCTATGTATGGCTAGGACTGAAATGAACCTGGTAGAGCATCCCACACAAACGAATGCTCCACATGCGGGTTTCACATGCCACCAACTCCACATTCACAGGCAACTTCAGCGCCACAGCCGTTTTCAGATAGCCCTCAATGCAAAGGCTCTAGACACAAATATTGGTGTGAGAGCTAATTCAATCAAGGAAACACTGCATGTTGGTGAAGGGCATATTGAAGAAGGATCAGCCGAGTGGTTCTTGTGGGAGAACAACTCCATTTGGCCCACTAACTTCACACACCATCAGGCTTCCAAGCAGCTCTCAAGGAAACTCAGTTTTCACACTCTATGCTTAGTGCCCTTTGAATGAATAGGACTGAAATGAACCTGGTAGAGCATCGCACACAAACGAATGCTCCACATGCGGGTTTCACATGCCACCAACTCCACATTCAGAGGCAACTTCAGCGCCACAGCCGTTTTCAGATAGCCCTCAATGCAAAGGCTCTAGACGCAAATATTGGTGTGAGAGCTAATTCAATCAAGGAAACACTGCATGTTGGTGAAGGGCATATTGAAGAAGGATCAGCCGAGTGGTTCTTGCGGGAGAACAACTCCATTTGGCTCACTAACTTCACACACCATCAGGCTTCCAAGCAGCTCTTAAGGAAACTCAGTTTTCACACTCTTTGCTTAGTGCCCTTTGAGCTCATTATCTGGGAATGAACCTGGTAGAGCATCCCACACAAACGCACGCTCCACATGCGGGTTTCACATGCCACCAACTCCACATTCACAGGCAACTTCAGCGCCATAGCCGTTTTCAGATAGCCCTCAATGCAAAGGCTCTAGACTCAAATATTGGTGTGAGAGCTAATTCAATCAAGGAAACACTGCATGTTGGTGAAGGGCATATTGAAGAAGGATCAGCCGAGTGGTTCTTGTGGGAGAACAACTCCATTTGGCTCACTAACTTCACACACCATCAGGCTTCCAAGCAGCTCTCAAGGAAACTCAGTTTTCACACTCTATGCTTAGTGCCCTTTGAGTGCATTATCTAGGAATGAACCTGGTAGAGCATCCCACACAAACGAATGCTCCACATGCGGGTTTCACATGCCACCAACTCCACATTCACAGGCAACTTCAGCGCCACAGCCGTTTTCAGATAACCCTCAATGCAAAGGCTCTAGACGCAAATATTGGTGTGAGAGCTAATTCAATCAAGGAAACACTGCATGTTGGTGAAGGGCATATTGAAGAAGGATCAGCCGAGTGGTTCTTGTGGGAGAACAACTCCATTTGGCTCACTAACTTCACACACCATCAGGCTTCCAAGCAGCTCTCAAGGAAACTCAGTTTTCACACTCTATGCTTAGTGCCCTTTGAGTGCATTATCTAGGAATGAACCTGGTAGAGCATCCCACACAAACGAATGCTCCACATGCGGATTTCACATGCCACCAACTCCACATTCACAGGCAACTTCAGCGCCACAGCCGTTTTCAGATAGCCCTCAATGCAAAGGCTCTAGACGCAAATATTGGTGTGAGAGCTAATTAAATCAAGGAAACACTGCATGTTGGTGAAGGGCATATTGAAGAAAGATCAGCCGAGTGGTTCTTGTGGGAGAACAACTCCATTTGGCTCACTAACTTCACACACCATCAGTCTTATAAGCAGCTCTCAAGGAAACTCAGTTTTCACACTCTATGCTTAGTGCCCTTTGTATGGCTAGGACTGAAATGAACCTGGTAGAGCATCCCACACAAACGAATGCTCCACATGCGGGTTTCACATGCCACCAACTCCACATTCACAGGCAACTTCAGCTCCACAGCCGTTTTCAGATAGCCCTCAATGCAAAGGCTGTAGACGCAAATATTGGTGTGAGAGCTAATTCAATCAAGGAAACACTGCATGTTGGTGAAGGGCATATTGAAGAAGGATCAGCCGAGTGGTTCTTGTGGGAGAACAACTCCATTTGGCTCACTAACTTCACACACCATCAGGCTTCCAAGCAGCTCTCAAGGAAACTCAGTTTTCACACTCTATGCTTAGTGCCCTTTGAGTGCATCATCTAGGAATGAACCTGGTAGAGCATCCCACACAAACGAATGCTCCACATGCGGTTTTCACATGTCACCAACTCCACATTCACAGGCAACTTCAGCGCCACAGCCGTTTTCAGATAGCCCTCAATGCAAAGGCTCTAGACTCAAATATTGGTGTGAGAGCTAATTCAATCAAGGAAACACTGCATGTTGGTGAAGGGCATATTGAAGAAGGATCAGCCGAGTGGTTCTTGTGGGAGAACAACTCCATTTGGCTCACTAACTTCACACACCATCATGCTTCCAAGCAGCTCTCAAGGAAACTCAGTTTTCACACTCTATGCTTAGTGCCCTTTGAGTGCATTATCTAGGAATGAACCTGCTAGAGCATCCCACACAAACGAATGCTCCACATGCGGGTTTCACATGCCACCAACTCCACATTCACAGGCAACTTCAGCGCCACAGCCGTTTTCAGATAGCCCTCAATGCAAAGGCTCTAGACGCAAATATTGGTGTGAGAGCTAATTCAATCAAGGAAACACTGCATGTTGGTGAAGGGCATATTGAAGAAGGATCAGCCGAGTGGTTCTTGTGGGAGAACAACTCCATTTGGCTCACTAACTTCACACACCATCAGGCTTCCAAGCAGCTCTCAAGGAAACTCAGTTTTCACACTCTATGCTTAGTGCTCTTTGTGTGCCCAGGACTGAAATGAATCTTGGTGAGCATCCCACACAAACGAATGCTCCACATGCGGGTTTCACATGCCACCAACTCCACATTCACAGGCAACTTCAGCGCCACAGCCGTTTTCAGATAGCCCTCAATGCAAAGGCTCTAGACGCAAATATTGGTGTGAGAGCTAATTCAATCAAGGAAACACTGCATGTTGGTGAAGGGCATATTGAAGAAGGATCAGCCGAGTGGTTCTTGTGGGAGAACAACTCCATTTGGCTCACTAACTTCACACACCATCAGGCTTCCAAGCAGCTCTCAAGGAAACTCAGTTTTCACACTCTATGCTTAGTGCTCTTTGTGTGCCCAGGACTGAAAAGAAACTTGGTGAGCATCCCACACAAACGAATGCTCCACATGCGGGTTTCACATGCCACCAACTCCACATTCACAGGCAACTTCAGCGCCACAGCCGTTTTCAGATAGCCCTCAATGCAAAGGCTGTAGACGCAAATATTGGTGTGAGAGCTAATTCAATCAAGGAAACACTGCATGTTGGTGAAGGGCATATTGAAGAAGGATCAGCCGAGTGGTTCTTGTGGGAGAACAACTCCATTTGGCTCACTAACTTCACACACCATCAGGCTTCCAAGCAGCTCTCAAGGAAACTCAGTTTTCACACTCTATGCTTTGTGCCCTTTGAGTGCATTATCTAGGAATGAACCTGCTAGAGCATCCCACACAAATGAATGCTCCACATGCGGGTTTCACATGCCACCAACTCCACATTCACAGGCAACTTCAGCGCCACAGCCGTTTTCAGATAGCCCTCAATGCAAAGGCTCTAGACGCAAATATTGGTGTGAGAGCTAATTCAATCAAGGAAACACTGCATGTTGGTGAAGGGCATATTGAAGAAAGATCAGCCGAGTGGTTCTTGTGGGAGAACAACTCCATTTGGCTCACTAACTTCACACACCATCAGGCTTCCAAGCAGCTCTCAAGGAAACTCAGTTTTCACACTCTATGCTTAGTGCCCTTTGTATGGCTAGGACTGAAATGAACCTGGTAGAGCATCCCACACAAACGAATGCTCCACATGCGGGTTTCACATGCCACCAACTCCACATTCACAGGCAACTTCAGCTCCACAGCCGTTTTCAGATAGCCCTCAATGCAAAGGCTCTAGACGCAAATATTGGTGTGAGAGCTAATTCAATCAAGGAAACACTGCATGTTGGTGAAGGGCATATTGAAGAAGGATCAGCCTAGTGGTTCGTGTGGGAGAACAACTCCATTTGGCTCACTAACTTCACACACCATCAGGCTTCCAAGCAGCTCTTAAGGAAACTCAGTTTTCACACTCTATGCTTAGTGCCCTTTGAGTGCATTATCTAGGAATGAACCTGGTAGAGCATCCCACACAAACGCACGCTCCACATGCGGGTTTCACATGCCACCAACTCCACATTCACAGGCAACTTCAGCGCCACAGCCGTTTTCAGATAGCCCTCAATGCAAAGGCTCTAGACGCAAATATTGGTGTGAGAGCTAATTCAATCAAGGAAACACTGCATGTTGGTGAAGGGCATATTGAAGAAGGATCAGCCGAGTGGTTCTTGTGGGAGAACAACTCCATTTGGCTCACTAACTTCACACACCATCAGGCTTCCAAGCAGCTCTCAAGGAAACTCAGTTTTCACACTCTATGCTTAGTGCTCTTTGTGTGCCAGGACTGAAAAGAAACTTGGTGAGCATCCCACACAAACGAATGCTCCACATGCGGGTTTCACATGCCACCAACTCCACATTCACAGGCAACTTCAGCGCCACAGCCGTTTTCAGATAGCCTCAATGCAAAGGCTCTAGACGCAAATATTGGTGTGAGAGCTAATTCAATCAAGGAAACACTGCATGTTGGTGAAGGGCATATTGAAGAAGGATCAGCCGAGTGGTTCTTGTGGGAGAACAACTCCATTTGGCTCACTAACTTCACACACCATCAGGCTTCCAGCAGCTCTCAAGGAAACTCAGTTTTCACACTCTATGCTTTGTGCCCTTTGAGTGCATTATCTAGGAATGAACCTGCTAGAGCCATCCCACACAAACGAATGCTCCACATGCGGGTTTCACATGCCACCAACTCCACATTCACAGGCAACTTCAGCGCCACAGCCGTTTTCAGATAGCCCTCAATGCAAAGGCTGTAGACGCAAATATTGGTGTGAGAGCTAATTCAATCAAGGAAACACTGCATGTTGGTGAAGGGCATATTGAAGAAAGATCAGCCGAGTGGTTCTTGTGGGAGAACAACTCCATTTGGCTCACTAACTTCACACACCATCAGGCTTCCAAGCAGCTCTCAAGGAAACTCAGTTTTCACACTCTATGCTTAGTGCCCTTTGTATGGCTAGGACTGAAATGAACCTGGTAGAGCATCCCACACAAACGAATGCTCCACATGCGGTTTTCACATGTCACCAACTCCACATTCACAGGCAACTTCAGCGCCACAGCCGTTTTCAGATAGCCCTCAATGCAAAGGCTCTAGACGCAAATATTGGTGTGAGAGCTAATTCAATCAAGGAAACACTGCATGTTGGTGAAGGGCATATTGAAGAAGGATCAGCCGAGTGGTTCTTGTGGGAGAACAACTCCATTTGGCTCACTAACTTCACACACCATCAGGCTTCCAAGCAGCTCTTAAGGAAACTCAGTTTTCACACTCTATGCTTTGTGCCCTTTGAGTGCATTATCTAGGAATGAACCTGGTAGAGCATCCCACACAAACGCACGCTCCACATGCGGGTTTCACATGCCACCAACTCCACATTCACAGGCAACTTCAGCGCCATAGCCATTTTCAGATAGCCCTCAATGCAAAGGCTCTAGACTCAAATAATGGTGTGAGAGCTAATTCAATCAAGGAAACACTGCATGTTGGTGAAGGGCATATTGAAGAAGGATCAGCCGAGTGGTTCTTGTGGGAGAACAACTCCATTTGGCTCACTAACTTCACACACCATCAGGCTTCCAAGCAGCTCTCAAGGAAACTCAGTTTTCACACTCTATGCTTAGTGCCCTTTGTATGGCTAGGACTGAAATGAACCTGGTAGAGCATCCCACACAAACGAATGCTCCACATGCGGGTTTCACATGCCACCAACTCCACATTCACAGGCAACTTCAGCTCCACAGCCGTTTTCAGATAGCCCTCAATGCAAAGGCTCTAGACGCAAATATTGGTGTGAGAGCTAATTCAATCAAGGAAACACTGCATGTTGGTGAAGGGCATATTGAAGAAGGATCAGCCTAGTGGTTCGTGTGGGAGAACAACTCCATTTGGCTCACTAACTTCACACACCATCAGGCTTCCAAGCAGCTCTTAAGGAAACTCAGTTTTCACACTCTATGCTTAGGGCCCTTTGAGTGCATTATCTAGGAATGAACCTGGTAGAGCATCCCACACAAACGCACGCTCCACATGCGGGTTTCACATGCCACCAACTCCACATTCACAGGCAACTTCAGCGCCACAGCCGTTTTCAGATAGCCCTCAATGCAAAGGCTCTAGACGCAAATATTGGTGTGAGAGCTAATCAATCAAGGAAACACTGCATGTTGGTGAAGGGGCATATTGAAGAAGGATCAGCCGAGTGGTTCTTGTGGGAGAACAACTCCATTTGGCTCACTAACTTCACACACCATCAGGCTTCCAAGCAGCTCTCAAGGAAACTCAGTTTTCACACTCTATGCTTAGTGCCCTTTGAATGCATTATCTAGGAATGAACCTGGTAGAGCATCCACACACAAACGAATGCTCCACATGCGGGTTTCACATGCCACCAACTCCACATTCACAGGCAACTTCAGCGCCACAGCCGTTTTCAGATAGCCCTCAATGCAAAGCCTCTAGACGCAAATATTGGTGTGAGAGCTAATTCAATCAAGGAAACACTGCATGTTGGTGAAGGGCATATTGAAGAAGGATCAGCCGAGTGGTTCTTGTGGGAGAACAACTCCATTTGGCTCACTAACTTCACACACCATCAGGCTTCCAAGCAGCTCTCAAGGAAACTCAGTTTTCACACTCTATGCTTAGTGCCTTTGAGTGCATTATCTAGGAATGAACCTGGTAGAGCATCCCACACAAACGAATGCTCCACATGCGGGTTTCACATGCCACCAACTCCACATTCACAGGCAACTTCAGCGCCACAGCCGTTTTCAGATAGCCCTCAATGCAAAGGCTCTAGACGCAAATATTGGTGTGAGAGCTAATTCAATCAAGGAAACACTGCATGTTGGTGAAGGGCATATTGAAGAAGGATCAGCCGAGTGGTTCTTGTGGGAGAACAACTCCATTTGGCTCACTAACTTCACACACCATCAGGCTTCCAAGCAGCTCTCAAGGAAACTCTGTTTTCACACTCTATGCTTAGTGCTATATGTGTGCCTACGACTGAAATGAATCTTGGTCAGCATCCTACACAAACGAATGCTCCACATGCGGGTTTCACATGCCACCAACTCCACATTCACAGGCAACTTCAGCGCCACAGCCATTTTCAGAAAGCCCTCAATGCAAAGGCTCTAGACGCAATATTGGTGTGAGAGCTAATTCAATCAAGGAAACACTGCATGTTGGTGAAGGGCATATTGAAGAAGGATCAGCCGAGTGGTTCTTGTGGGAGAACAACTCCATTTGGCTCACTAACTTCACACACCATCATGCTTCCAAGCAGCTCTCAAGGAAACTCAGTTTTCACACTCTATGCTTAGTGCCCTTTGTATGGCTAGGACTGAAATGAACCTGGTAGAGCATCCCACACAAACGAATGCTCCACATGCGGGTTTCACATGCCACCAACTCCACATTCACAGGCAACTTCAGCGCCACAGCCGTTTTCAGATAGCCCTCAATGCAAAGGCTCTAGACGCAAATATTGGTGTGAGAGCTAATTCAATCAAGGAGACACTGTATGTTGGTGAAGGGCATATTGAAGAAGGATCAGCCGAGTGGTTCTTGTGGGAGAACAACTCCATTTGGCTCACTAACTTCACACACCATCAGACTTCCAAGCAGCTCTCAAGGAAACTCAGTTTTCACACTCTATGTTTAGGGCCCATTGAATGCATTATCTAGGAATGAACCTGGTAGAGCATCCCACACAAACGAATGCTCCACATGCGGTTTCACATGCCACCAACTCCACATTCACAGGCAACTTCAGCGCCACAGCCGTTTTCAGATAGCCCTCAATGCAAAGGCTCTAGACGCAAATATTGGTGTGAGAGCTAATTCAATGAAGGAAACACTGCATGTTGGTGAAGGGCATATTGAAGAAGGATCAGCCGAGTGGTTCTTGTGGGACAACAACTCCATTTGGCTCACTAACTTCACACACCATCAGGCTTCCAAGCAGCTCTCAAGGAAACTCAGTTTTCACACTCTATGCTTAGTGCCCTTTGAATGCATTATCTAGGAATGAACCTGGTAGAGCATCCCACACAAACGAATGCTCCACATGCGGGTTTCACATGCCACCAACTCCACATTCACAGGCAACTCAGCGCCACAGCCGTTTTCAGATAGCCCTCAATGCAAAGGCTCTAGACGCAAATATTGCTGTGAGAGCTAATTCAATCAAGGAAACACTGCATGTTGGTGAAGGGGCATATTGAAGAAGGATCAGCCGAGTGGTTCTTGTGGGAGAACAACTCCATTTGGCTCACTAACTTCACACACCATCAGGCTTCCAAGCAGCTCTCAAGGAAACTCAGTTTCACACTCTATGCTTAGTTGCCCTTTGAGTGCATTATCTAGGAATGAACCTGGTAGAGCATCCCACACAAACAAATGCTCCACATGCGGGTTTCACATGCCACCAACTCCACATTCACAGGCAACTTCAGCGCCACAGCCGTTTTCAGATAGCCCTCAATGCAAAGGCTCTAGACGCAAATATTGGTGTGAGAGCTAATTCAATCAAGGAAACACTGCATGTTGGTGAAGGGCATATTGAAGAAGGATCAGTCGAGTGGTTCTTGTGGGAGAACAACTCCATTTGGCTCACTAACTTCACACACCATCAGGCTTCCAAGCAGCTCTCAAGGAAACTCAGTTTTCACACACTATGCTTAGTGCCCTTTGAGTGCATTATCTAGGAATGAACCTGGTAGAGCATCCACACAAACGAATGCTCCACATGCGGGTTTCACATGCCACCAACTCCACATTCACAGGCAACTTCAGCGCCACAGCCGTTTTCAGATAGCCCTCAATGCAAAGGCTCTAGACGCAAATATTGGTGTGAGAGCTAATTCAATCAAGGAAACACTGCATGTTGGTGAAGGGCATATTGAAGAAGGATCAGCCGAGTGGTTCTTGTGGGAGAACAACTCCATTTGGCTCACTAACTTCACACACCATCAGGCTTCCAAGCAGCTCTCAAGGAAACTCAGTTTCACACTCTATGTTTAGTGCCCTTTGAATGCATTATCTAGGAATGAAACCCTGGTAGAGCATCCCACACAAACGAATGCTCCACATGCGGGTTTCACATGCCACCAACTCCACATTCACAGGCAACTTCAGCGCCACAGCCGTTTTCAGATAGCCCTCAATGCAAAGGCTCTAGACGCAAATATTGGTGTGAGAGCTAATTCAATCAAGGAAACACTGCATGTTGGTGAAGGGCATATTGAAGAAGGATCAGCCGAGTGGTTTTGTGGGAGAACAACTCCATTTGGCTCACTAACTTCACACACCATCAGGCTTCCAAGCAGCTCTCAAGGAAACTCAGTTTTCACACTCTTATGCTTAGTGCCTTGAATGCACTATCTAGGAATGAACCTGGTAGAGCATCCCACACAAACGAATGTTCCACATGCGGTTTCACATGCCTCCAACTCCACATTCACAGGCAACTTCAGCGCCACAGCCGTTTTCAGATAGCCCTCAATGCAAAGGCTCTAGACGCAAATATTGGTGTGAGAGCTAATTCAATCAAGGAAACACTGCATGTTGGTGAAGGGCATATTGAAGAAGGATCAGCCGAGTGGTTCTTGTGGGAGAACAACTCCATTTGGCTCACTAACTTCACACACCATCAGGCTTCCAAGCAGCTCTCAAGGAAACTCAGTTTTCACACTCTATGCTTAGTGGTAGTGCCCTTTGAGTGAATAGGACTGAAATGAAGCTTGGTCAGCATCCCACAGAAACGAATGCTCCACATGCGGGTTTCACATGCCACCAACTCCACATTCACAGGCAACTTCAGGTCCACAGCCGTTTTCAGATAGCCCTCAATGCAAAGGCTCTAGACGCAAATATTGGTGTGAGAGCTAATTCAATCAAGGAAACACTGCATGTTGGTGGTGAAGGGCATTTTGAAGAAGGATCAGCCGAGTGGTTCTTGTGGGAGAACAACTCCATTTGGCTCACTAACTTCACACACCATCAGGCTTCCAAGGAGCTCTTAAGGAAACTCAGTTTTCACACTCTATGCTTAGTGCCCTTTGAGTGCATTATCTAGGAATGAACCTGGTAGAGCATCCCACACAAACGAATGCTCCACATGCGGATTTCACATGCCACCAACTCCACATTCACAGGCAACTTCAGCGCCACAGCCGTTTTCAGATAGCCCTCAATGCAAAGGCTCTAGACGCAAATATTGGTGTGAGAGCTAATTCAATCAAGGAAACACTGCATGTTGGTGAAGGGCATATTGAAGAAGGATCAGCCGAGTGGTTCTTGTGGGAGAACAACTCCATTTGGCTCAATAACTTCACACACCATCAGGCTTCCAAGCAGCTCTCAAGGAAACTCAGTTTTCACACTCTATGCTTAGTGCCCTTTGAGTGAATAGGACTGAAATTAAGCTTGGTCAGCATCCCACACAAACGAATGCTCCACATGCGGGTTTCACATGCCACCAACTCCACATTCACAGGCAACTTCAGCGCCACAGCCGTTTTCAGATAGCCCTCAATGCAAAGGCTCTAGACGCAAATATTGGTTGTGAGAGCTAATTCAATCAAGGAAACACTGCATGTTGGTGAAGGGCATTTTGAAGAAGGATCAGCCGAGTGGTTCTTGTGGGAGAACAACTCAATTTGGCTCACTAACTTCACACACCATCAGGCTTCCAAGCAGCTCTCAAGGAAACTCAGTTTTCACACTCTATGCTTAGTGCCCTTTGAGTGCATTATCTAGGAATGAACCTGGTAGAGCATCCCACACAAACGAATGCTCCACATGCGGGTTTCACATGCCACAAACTCCACATTCACAGGCAACTTCAGCGCCACAGCCGTTTTCAGATAGCCCTCAATGCAAAGGCTCTAGACGCAAATATTGGGTGTGAGAGCTAATTCAATCAAGGAAACACTGCATGTTGGTGAAGGGCATATTGAAGAAGGATCAGCCGAGTGGTTCTTGTGGGAGAACAACTCCATTTGGCTCACTAACTTCACACACCATCAGGCTTCCAAGCAGCTCTCAAGGAAACTCAGTTTTCACACTCTATGCTTAGTGCCCTTTGTATGGCTAGGACTGAAATGAACCTGGTAGAGCATCCCACACAAACGAATGCTCCACATGCGGGTTTCACATGCCACCAACTCCACATTCACAGGCAACTTCAGCGCCACAGCCGTTTTCAGATAGCCCTCAATGCAAAGGCTCTAGACGCAAATATTGGTGTGAGAGCTAATTCAATCAAGGAAACACTGCATGTTGGTGAAGGGCATTTGAAGAAGGATCAGCCGAGTGGTTCTTGTGGGAGAACAACTCCATTTGGCTCACTAACTTCACACACCATCAGGCTTCCAAGCAGCTCTCAAGGAAACTCAGTTTTCACACTCTATGTTTAGTGCCTCTTTGAATGCATTATCTAGGAATGAACCTGGTAGAGCATCCCACACAAACGAATGGCTCCACATGCGGGTTTCACATGCCACCAACTCCACATTCACAGGCAACTTCAGCGCCATAGCCGTTTTCAGATAGCCCTCAATGCAAAGGCTCTAGACGCAAATATTGGTGTGAGAGCTAATTCAATCAAGGAAACACTGCATGTTGGTGAAGGGCATATTGAAGAAGGATCAGCCAAGTGGTTCTTGTGGGAGAACAACTCCATTTGGCTCACTAACTTCACACACCATCAGGCTTCCAAGCAGCTCTCAAGGAAACTCAGTTTTCACACTCTATGCTTAGTGCCCTTTGAGTGCATTATCTAGGGAATGAACCTGGTAGAGCATCCCACACAAACGAATGCTCCACATGCGGGTTTCACATGCCACCAACTCCACATTCACAGGCAACTTCAGCGCCACAGCCGTTTTCAGATAGCCCTCAATGCAAAGGCTCTAGACGCAAATATTGGTGTGAGAGCTAATTCAATCAAGGAAACACTGCATGTTGGTGAAGGGCATATTGAAGAAGGATCAGCCGAGTGGTTCTTGTGGGAGAACAAACTCCATTTGGCTCACTAACTTCACACACCATCAGGCCTTCCAAGCAGCTCTCAAGGAAACTCAGTTTTCACACTCTATGCTTAGTGCCCTTTGTATGGCTAGGACTGAAATGAACCTGGTAGAGCATCCCACACAAACGAATGCTCCACATGCGGGTTTCACATGCCACCAACTCCACATTCACAGGCAACTTCAGCGCCACAGCCGTTTTCAGATAGCCCTCAATGCAAAGGCTCTAGACGCAAATATTGGTGTGAGAGCTAATTCAATCAAGGAAACACTGCATGTTGGTGAAGGGCATATTGAAGAAGGATCAGCCGAGTGGTTCTTGTGGGAGAACAACTCCATTTGGCTCACTAACTTCACACACAATCAGGCTTCCAAGCAGCTCTCAAGGAAACTCAGTTTTCACACTCTATGCTTAGTGCCCTTTGAGTGAATAGGACTGAAATGAAGCTTGGTCAGCATCCCACACAAACGAATGCTCCACATGCGGGTTTCACATGCCACCAACTCCACATTCACAGGCAACTTCAGGTCCACAGCCGTTTTCAGATAGCCCTCTATGCAAAGGCTCTAGACGCAAATATTGGTGTGAGAGCTAATTCAATCAAGGAAACACTGCATGTTGGTGAAGGGCATTTTGAAGAAGGATCAGCCGAGTGGTTCTTGTGGGAGAACAACTCCATTTGGCTCACTAACTTCACACACCATCAGGCTTCCAAGGAGCTCTTAAGGAAACTCAGTTTTCACACTCTATGCTTAGTGCCCTTTGAGTGCATTATCTAGGAATGAACCTGGTAGAGCATCCCACACAAACGAATGCTCCACATGCGGATTTCACATGCCACCAACTCCACATTCACAGGCAACTTCAGCGCCACAGCCGTTTTCAGATAGCCCTCAATGCAAAGGCTCTAGACGCAAATATTGGTGTGAGAGCTAATTCAATCAAGGAAACACTGCATGTTGGTGAAGGGCATATTGAAGAAGGATCAGCCGAGTGGTTCTTGTGGGAGAACAACTCCATTTGGCTCAATAACTTCACACACAATCAGGCTTCCAAGCAGCTCTCAAGGAAACTCAGTTTTCACACTCTATGCTTAGTGCCCTTTGAGTGAATAGGACTGAAATTAAGCTTGGTCAGCATCCCACACAAACGAATGCTCCACATGCGGGTTTCACATGCCACCAACTCCACATTCACAGGCAACTTCAGCGCCACAGCCGTTTTCAGATAGCCCTCAATGCAAAGGCTCTAGACGCAAATATTGGTGTGAGAGCTAATTCAATCAAGGAAACACTGCATGTTGGTGAAGGGCATTTTGAAGAAGAATCAGCCAAGTGGTTCTTGTGGGAGAACAACTCCATTTGGCTCACTAACTTCACACACCATCAGGCTTCCAAGCAGCTCTCAAGGAAACTCAGTTTTCACACTCTATGTTTAATGCCCTTTGAGTGCATTATCTAGGAATGAACCTGGTAGAGCATCCCACACAAACGAATGCTCCACATGCGGGTTTCACATGCCACCAACTCCACATTCACAGGCAACTTCAGCGCCACAGCCGTTTTCAGATAGCCCTCAATGCAAAGGCTCTAGACGCAAATATTGGTGTGAGAGCTAATTCAATCAAGGAAACACTGCATGTTGGTGAAGGGCATATTGAAGAAGGATCAGCCGAGTGGTTCTTGTGGGAGAACAACTCCATTTGGCTCACTAACTTCACACACCATCAGGCTTCCAAGCAGCTCTCAAGGAAACTCAGTTTTCACACTCTATGCTTAGTGCCCTTTGTATGGCTAGGACTGAAATGAACCTGGTAGAGCATCCCACACAAACGAATGCTCCACATGCGGGTTTCACATGCCACCAACTCCACATTCACAGGCAACTTCAGCGCCACAGCCGTTTTCAGATAGCCCTCAATGCAAAGGCTCTAGATGCAAATATTGGTGTGAGAGCTAATTCAATCAAGGAAACACTGCATCTTGGTGAAGGGCATATTGAAGAAGGATCAGCCGAGTGGTTCTTGTGGGAGAACAACTCCATTTGGCTCACTAACTTCACACACCATCAGGCTTCCAAGCAGCTCTCAAGGAAACTCAGTTTTCACACTCTATGTTTAGTGCCCTTTGAATGCATTATCTAGGAATGAACCTGGTAGAGCATCCCACACAAACGAATGCTCCACATGCGGGTTTCACATGCCACCAACTCCACATTCACAGGCAACTTCAGCGCCACAGCCGTTTTCAGATAGCCCTCAATGCAAAGGCTCTAGACGCAAATATTGGTGTGAGAGCTAATTCAATCAAGGAAACACTGCATGTTGGTGAAGGGCATATTGAAGAAGGATCAGCCAAGTGGTTCTTGTGGGAGAACAACTCCATTTGGCTCACTAACTTCACACACCATCAGGCTTCCAAGCAGCTCTCAAGGAAACTCAGTTTTCACACTCTATGCTTAGTGCCCTTTGAGTGCATTATCTAGGAATGAACCTGGTAGAGCATCCCACACAAACGAATGCTCCACATGCGGGTTTCACATGCCACCAACTCCACATTTACAGGCAACTTCAGCGCCACAGCCGTTTTCAGATAGCCCTCAATGCAAAGGCTCTAGACGCAAATATTGGTGTGAGAGCTAATTCAATCAAGGAAACACTGCATGTTGGTGAAGGGCATATTGAAGAAGGATCAGCCGAGTGGTTCTTGTGGGAGAACAACTCCATTTGGCTCACTAACTTCACACACCATCAGGCTTCCAAGCAGCTCTCAAGGAACTCAGTTTTCACACTCTATGCTTAGTGCCCTTTGAGTGCATTATCTAGGAATGAACCTGGTAGAGCATCCCACACAAACGAATGCTCCACATGCGGGTTTCACATGCCACCAACTCCACATTCACAGGCAACTTCAGCGCCACAGCCGTTTTCAGATAGCCCTCAATGCAAAGGCTCTAGACGCAAATATTGGTGTGAGAGCTAATTCAATCAAGGAAACACTGCATGTTGGTGAAGGACATATTGAAGAAGGATCAGCCGAGTGGTTCTTGTGGGAGAACAACTCCATTTGGCTCACTAACTTCACACACCATCAGGCTTCCAAGCAGCTCTCAAGGAAACTCAGTTTTCACACTCTATGCTTAGTGCCCTTTGTATGGCTAGGACTGAAATGAACCTGGTAGAGCATCCCACACAAACGAATGCTCCACATGCGGGTTTCACAAGCCACCAACTCCACATTCACAGGCAACTTCAGCGCCACAGCCGTTTGCAGATAGCCCTCAATGCAAAGGCTCTAGACGCAAATATTGGTGTGAGAGCTAATTCAATCAAGGAAACACTGCATGTTGGTGAAGGGCATATTGAAGAAGGATCAGCCGAGTGGTTCTTGTGGGAGAACAACTCCATTTGGCTCACTAACTTCACACACCATCAGGCTTCCAAGCAGCTCTCAAGGAAACTCAGTTTTCACACTCTATGCTTAGTGCCCTTTGTATGGCTAGGATTGAAATGAACCTGGTAGAGCATCCCACACAAACGAATGCTCCACATGCGGGTTTCACATGCCACCAACTCCACATTCACAGGCAACTTCAGCGCCACAGCCGTTTTCAGATAGCCCTCAATGCAAAGGCTCTAGACGCAAATATTGGTGTGAGAGGTAATTCAATCAAGGAAACACTGCATGTTGGTGAAGGGCATATTGAAGAAGGATCAGCCGAGTGGTTCTTGTCTGAGAACAACTCCATTTGGCTCACTAACTTCACACACCATCAGGCTTCCAAGCAGCTCTCAAGGAAACTCAGTTTTCACACTCTATGCTTAGTGCCCTTTGAATGCATTATCTAGGAATGAACCTGGTAGAGCATCCCACACAAACGAATGCTCCACATGCGGGTTTCACATGCCACCAACTCCACATTCACAGGCACTTCAGCGCCACAGCCGTTTTCAGATAGCCCTCAATGCAAAGGCTCTAGACGCAAATATTGGTATGAGAGCTAATTCAATCAAGGAAACACTGCATGTTGGTGAAGGGCATATTGAAGAAGGATCAGCCGAGTGGTTCTTGTGGGAGAACAACTCCATTTGGCTCACTAACTTCACACACCATCAGGCTTCCAAGCAGCTCTCAAGGAAACTCAGTTTTCACACTCTATGCTTAGTGCCCGTTGAGTGCATTATCTAGGAATGAACATGGTAGAGCATCCCACACAAACGAATGCTCCACATGCGGGTTTCACATGCCACCAACTCCACATTCACAGGCAACTTCAGCGCCACAGCCGTTTTCAGATAGCCCTCAATGCAAAGGCTCTAGACGCAAATATTGGTGTGAGAGCTAATTCAATCAAGGAAACACTGCATGTTGGTGAAGGGCATATTGAAGAAGGATCAGCCGAGTGGTTCTTGTGGGAGAACAACTCCATTTGGCACACTAACTTCACACACCATCAGGCTTCCAAGCAGCTCTCAAGGAAAACTCAGTTTTCACACTCTATGCTTAGTGCTCTTTGTGTGCCCAGGATTGAAATGAAACTTGGTGAGCATCCCACACAAACGAATGCTCCACATGCGGGTTTCACATGCCACCAACTCCACATTCACAGGCAACTTCAGCGCCACAGCCGTTTTCAGATAGCCCTCAATGCAAAGGCTCTAGACGCAAATATTGGTGTGAGAGCTAATTCAATCAAGGAAACACTGCATGTTGGTGAAGGACATATTGAAGAAGGATCAGCCGAGTGGTTCTTGTGGGAGAACAACTCCATTTGGCTCACTAACTTCACACACCATCAGGCTTCCAAGCAGCTCTCAAGGAAACTCAGTTTTCACACTCTATGCTTAGTGCCCTTTGAGTGCATTATCTAGGAATGAACCTGGTAGAGCATCCCACACAAACGAATGCTCCACATGCGGGTTTCACATGCCACCAACTCCACATTCACAGGCAACTTCAGCGCCACAGCCGTTTTCAGATAGCCCTCAATGCAAAGGCTCTAGACGCAAATATTGGTGTGAGAGCTAATTCAATCAAGGAAACACTGCATGTTGGTGAAGGGCATATTGAAGAAGGATCAGCCGAGTGGTTCTTGTGGGAGAACAACTCCATTTGGCTCACTAACTTCACACACCATCAGGCTTCCAAGCAGCTCTCAAGGAAACTCAGTTTTCACACTCTATGCTTAGTGCCATTTGTATGGCTAGGACTGAAATGAACCTGGTAGAGCATCCCACACAAACGAATGCTCCACATGCGGGTTTCACATGCCACCAACTCCACATTCACAGGCAACTTCAGCGCCACAGCCGTTTTCAGATAGCCCTCAATGCAAAGGCTCTAGACGCAAATATTGGTGTGAGAGGTAATTCAATCAAGGAAACACTGCATGTTGGTGAAGGGCATATTGAAGAAGGATCAGCCGAGTGGTTCTTGTGGGAGAACAACTCCATTTGGCTCACTAACTTCACACACCATCAGGCTTCCAAGCAGCTCTTAAGGAAACTCAGTTTTCACACTCTATGCTTAGTGCCCTTTGAGTGCATTATCTAGGAATGAACCTGGTAGAGCATCCCACACAAACGAATGCTCCACATGCGGGTTTCACATGCCACCAACTCCACATTCACAGGCAACTTCAGCGCCACAGCCGTTTTCAGATAGCCCTCAATGCAAAGGCTCTAGACGCAAATATTGGTGTGAGAGCTAATTCAATCAAGGAAACACTGCATGTTGGTGAAGGGCATATTGAAGAAGGATCAGCCGAGTGGTTCTTGTGGGAGAACAACTCCATTTGGCTCACTAACTTCACACACCATCAGGCTTCCAAGCAGCTCTCAAGGAAACTCAGTTTTCACACTCTATGCTTAGTGCCCTTTGTATGGCTAGGACTGAAATGAACTTGGTAGAGCATCCCACACAAACGAATGCTCCACATGCGGGTTTCACATGCCACCAACTCCACATTCACAGGCAACTTCAGCGCCACAGCCGTTTTCAGATAGCCCTCAATGCAAAGGCTCTAGACGCAAATATTGGTGTGAGAGGTAATTCAATCAAGGAAACACTGCATGTTGGTGAAGGGCATATTGAAGAAGGATCAGCCGAGTGGTTCTTGTGGGAGAACAACTCCATTTGGCTCACTAAATTCATGCACCATCAGGCTTCCAAGCAGCACTCAAGGGGAAACTGAGTTTTCACACTCTATGCTTAGTGCTCTTTGTGTGCCCAGGACTGACATGAAGCTTGGTCAGCATCCCACAGAAACGAATGCTCCACATGCGGGTTTCACATGCCACCAACTCCACATTCAGAGGCAACTTCAGCGCCACAGCCGTTTTCAGATAGCCCTCAATGCAAAGGCTCTAGACGCAAATATTGGTGTGAGAGCTAATTCAATCAAGGAAACACTGCATGTTGGTGAAGGACATATTGAAGAAGGATCAGCCGAGTGGTTCTTGTGGGAGAACAACTCCATTTGGCTCACTAACTTCACACACCATCAGGCTTCCAAGCAGCACTCAAGGAAACTCAGTTTTCACACTCTATGCTTAGTGCCCTTTGTATGGCTAGGACTGAAATGAACCTGGTAGAGCATCCCACACAAACGAATGCTCCACATGCGGGTTTCACATGCCACCAACTCCACATTCACAGGCAACTTCAGCGCCACAGCCGTTTTCAGATAGCCCTCAATGCAAAGGCTCTAGACGCAAATATTGGTGTGAGAGCTAATTCAATCAAGGAAACACTGCATGTTGGTGAAGGGCATATTGAAGAAGGATCAGCCGAGTGGTTCTTGTGGGAGAACAACTCCATTTGGCTCACTAACTTCACACACCATCAGGCTTCCAAGCAGCTCTCAAGGAAACTCAGTTTTCACACTCTATGCTTAGTGCCCTTTGAGTGCATTATCTAGGAATGAACCTGGTAGAGCATCCCACACAAACGAATGCTCCACATGCGGGTTTCACATGCCACCAACTCCACATTCACAGGCAACATCAGCGCCATAGCCGTTTTCAGATAGCCCTCAATGCAAAGGCTCTAGACGCAAATATTGGTGTGAGAGCTAATTCAATCAAGGAAACACTGCATGTTGGTGAAGGGCATATTGAAGAAGGATCAGCCGAGTGGTTCTTGTGGGAGAACAACTCCATTTGGCTCACTAACTTCACACACCGTCAGGCTTCCAAGCAGCTCTCAAGGAAACTCAGTTTTCACACTCTATGCTTAGTGCCCTTTGTATGGCTAGGACTGAAATGAACCTGGTAGAGCATCCCACACAAACGAATGCTCCACATGCGGGTTTCACATGCCACCAACTCCACATTCACAGGCAACTTCAGCGCCACAGCCATTTTCAGATAGCCCTCAATGCAAAGGCTCTAGACGCAAATATTGGTGTGAGAGCTAATTCAATCAAGGAAACACTGCATCTTGGTGAAGGGCATATTGAAGAAGGATCAGTCGAGTGGTTCTTGTGGGAGAACAACTCCATTTGGCTCACTAACTTCACACACCATCAGGCTTCCAAGCAGCTCTCAAGGAAACTCAGTTTTCACACTCTATGCTTAGTGCCCTTTGAGTGCATTATCTAGGAATGAACCTGGTAGAGCATCCCACACAAACGAATGCTCCACATGCGGGTTTCACATGCCACCAACTCCACATTCACAGGCAACTTCAGCGCCACAGCCGTTTTCAGATAGCCCTCAATGCAAAGGCTCTAGACGCAAATATTGGTGTGAGAGCTAATTCAATCAAGGAAACACTGCATGTTGGTGAAGGGCATATTGAAGAAGGATCAGCCGAGTGGTTCTTGTGGGAGAACAACTCCATTTGGCTCACTAACTTCACACACCATCAGGCTTCCAAGCAGCTCTCAAGGAAACTCAGTTTTCACACTCTATGTTTAGTGCCCTTTGAATGCATTATCTAGGAATGAACCTGGTAGAGCATCCCACACAAACGAATGCTCCACATGCGGGTTTCACATGCCACCACCTCCACATTCACAGGCAACTTCAGCGCCACAGCCGTTTTCAGATAGCCCTCAATGCAAAGGCTCTAGACGCAAATATTGGTATGAGAGCTAATTCAATCAAGGAAACACTGCATGTTGGTGAAGGGCATATTGAAGAAGGATCAGCCGAGTGGTTTTGTGGGAGAACAACTCCATTTGGCTCACTAACTTCACACACCATCAGGCTTCCAAGCAGCTCTCAAGGAAACTCAGTTTTCACACTCTATGCTTAGTGCCCTTGAATGCACTATCTAGGAATGAACCTGGTAGAGCATCCCACACAAACGAATGTTCCACATGCGGGTTTCACATGCTTCCAACTCCACATTCACAGGCAACTTCAGCGCCACAGCCGTTTTCAGATAGCCCTCAATGCAAAGGCTCTAGACGCAAATATTGGTGTGAGAGCTAATTCAATCAAGGAAACACTGCATGTTGGTGAAGGGCATATTGAAGAAGGATCAGCCGAGTGGTTCTTGTGGGAGAACAACTCCATTTGGCTCACTAACTTCACACACCATCAGGCTTCCAAGCAGCTCTCAAGGAAACTCAGTTTTCACACTCTATGCTTAGTGCCCTTTGTATGGCTAGGACTGAAATGAACCTGGTAGAGCATCCCACACAAACGAATGCTCCACATGCGGGTTTCACATGCCACCAACTCCACATTCACAGGCAACTTCAGCGCCACAGCCGTTTTCAGATAGCCCTCAATGCAAAGGCTCTAGACGCAAATATTGGTGTGAGAGCTAATTCAATCAAGGAAACACTGCATGTTGGTGAAGGGCATATTGAAGAAGGATCAGCCGAGTGGTTCTTGTGGGAGAACAACTCCATTTGGCTCACTAACTTCACACACAATCAGGCTTCCAAGCAGCTCTCAAGGAAACTCAGTTTTCACACTCTATGCTTAGTGCCCTTTGAGTGAATAGGACTGAAATGAAGCTTGGTCAGCATCCCACACAAACGAATGCTCCACATGCGGGTTTCACATGCCACCAACTCCACATTCACAGGCAACTTCAGCGCCACAGCCGTTTTCAGATAGCCCTCAATGCAAAGGCTCTAGAAGCAAGTATTGGTGTGAGAGCTAATTCAATCAAGGAAACACTGCATGTTGGTGAAGGGCATATTGAAGAAGGATCAGCCGAGTGGTTCTTGTGGGAGAACAACTCCATTTGGCTCACTAACTTCACACACCATCAGGCTTCCAAGCAACTCTCAAGGAAACTCAGTTTTCACACTCTATGTTTAGTGCCCTTTGAATGCATTATCTAGGAATGAACCTGGTAGAGCATTCCACACAAACGAATGCTCCACATGCGGCTTTCACATGCCACCAACTCCACATTCACAGGCAACTTCAGCGTCACAGCCGTTTTCAGATAGCCCTCAATGCAAAGGCTCTAGACGCAAATATTGGTGTGAGAGCTAATTCAATCAAGGAAACACTGCATGTTGGTGAAGGGCATATTGAAGAAGGATCAGCCGAGTGGTTCTTGTGGGAGAACAACTCCATTTGGCTCACTAACTTCACACACCATCAGGCTTCCAAGCAGCTCTTAAGGAAACTCAGTTTTCACACTATATGCTTAGTGCCCTTTGAGTGCATTATCTAGGAATGAACCTGGTAGAGCATCCCACACAAACGAATGCTCCACATGCGGGTTTCACATGCCACCAACTCCACATTCACAGGCAACTTCAGCGCCACAGCCGTTTTCAGATAGCCCTCAATGCAAAGGCTCTAGTCGCAAATATTGGTGTGAGAGCTAATTCAATCAAGGAAACACTGCATGTTGGTGAAGGGCATATTGAAGAAGGATCAGCCGAGTGGTTCTTGTGGGAGAACAACTCCATTTGGCTCACTAACTTCACACACCATCAGGCTTCCAAGCAGCTCTCAAGGAAACTCAATTTTCACACTCTATGCTTAGTGCCCTTTGTATGGCTAGGACTGAAATGAACCTGGTAGAGCATCCCACACAAACGAATGCTCCACATGCGGGTTTCACATGCCACCAACTCCACATTCACAGGCAACTTCAGCGCCACAGCCGTTTTCAGATAGCCCTCAATGCAAAGGCTCTAGACGCAAATATTTCTGTGAGAGCTAATTCAATCAAGGAAACACTGCATGTTGGTGAAGGGCATATTGAAGAAGGATCAGCCGAGTGGTTCTTGTGGGAGAACAACTCCATTTGGCTCACTAACTTCACACACCATCAGGCTTCCAAGCAGCTCTCAAGGAAACTCAGTTTTCACACTCTATGCTTAGTGCCCTTTGAATGCATTATCTAGGAATGAACCTGGTAGAGCATCCCACACAAACGAATTCTCCACATGCGGGTTTCACATGCCACCAACTCCACATTCACAGGCAACTTCAGCGCCACAGGCGTTTTCAGATAGCCCTCAATGCAAAGGCTCTAGACGCAAATATTGGTGTGAGAGCTAATTCAATCAAGGAAACACTGCATGTTGGTGAAGGGCATATTGAAGAAGGATCAGCCGAGTGGTTCTTGTGGGAGAACAACTCCATTTGGCTCACTAACTTCACACACCATCAGGCTTCCAAGCAGCTCTCAAGGAAACTCAGTTTTCACACTCTATGCTTAGTGCCCTTTGTATGGCTAGGACTGAAATGAACCTGGTAGAGCATCCCACACAAACGAATGCTCCACATGCGGGTTTCACATGCCACCAACTCCACATTCACAGGCAAATTCAGCGCCACAGCCGTTTTCAGATAGCCCTCAATGCAAAGGCTCTAGACGCAAATATTGGTGTGAGAGCTAATTCAATCAAGGAAACACTGCATGTTGGTGAAGGGCATATTGAAGAAGGATCAGCCGAGTGGTTCTTGTGGGAGAACAACTCCATTTGGCTCACTAACTTCACACACCATCAGGCTTCCAAGCAGCTCTCAAGGAAACTCAGTTTTCACACTCTATGCTTAGTGCCCTTTGAGTGCATTATCTAGGAATGAACCTGGTAGAGCATCCCACACAAACGAATGCTCCACATGCGGGTTTCACATGCCACCAACTCCACATTCACAGGCAACTTCAGCGCCACAGCCGTTTTCAGATAGCCCTCAATGCAAAGGCTCTAGACGCAAATATTGGTGTGAGAGCTAATTCAATGAAGGAAACACTGCATGTTGGTGAAGGGCATATTGAAGAAGGATCAGCCGAGTGGTTCTTGTGGGAGAACAACTCCATTTGGCTCACTAACTTCACACACCATCAGGCTTCCAAGCAGCTCTCAAGGAAACTCAGTTTTCACACTCTATGCTTAGTGCCCTTTGTATGGCTAGGACTGAAATGAACCTGGTAGAGCATCCCACACAAACGAATGCTCCACATGCGGGTTTCACATGCCACCAACTCCACATTCACAGGCAACTTCCGCGCCACAGCCGTTTTCAGATAGCCCTCAATGCAAAGGCTCTAGACGCAAATATTGGTGTGAGAGGTAATTCAATCAAGGAAACACTGCATGTTGGTGAAGGGCATATTGAAGAAGGATCAGCCGAGTGGTTCTTGTGGGAGAACAACTCCATTTGGCTCACTAACTTCACACACCATCAGGCTTCCAAGCAGCTCTCAAGGAAACTCAG
The DNA here is from genome assembly GCF_030435755.1 of Ochotona princeps. NCBI lineage: Eukaryota > Metazoa > Chordata > Mammalia > Lagomorpha > Ochotonidae > Ochotona > Ochotona princeps. The sequence continues at coordinate 69,851 of NW_026696444.1, forward strand.
TTTTCACACTCTGTGCTTAGTGCCCTTTGAGTGCATTATCTAGGAATGAACATGGTAGAGCATCCCACACAAACGAATGCTCCACATGCGGGTTTCACATGCCACCAACTCCACATTCACAGGCAACATCAGCGCCACAGCCGTTTTCAGATAGCCCTCAATGCAAAGGCTCTAGACGCAAATATTGGTGTGAGAGCTAATTCAATCAAGGAAACACTGCATGTTGGTGAAGGACATATTGAAGAAGGATCAGCTGAATGGTTCTTGTGGGAGAACAACTCCATTTGGCTCACTAACTTCACGCACCATCAGGCTTCCAAGCAGCTCTCAAGGAAACTCAGTTTTCACACTCTATGCTTAGTGCTCTTTGTGTGCCCAGGAATGAAATGAAGCTTGGTCAGCATCCCACACAAACGAATGCTCCACATGCGGGTTTCACATGCCACCAACTCCACATTCACAGGCAACTTCAGCGCCACAGCCGTTTTCAGATAGCCCTCAATGCAAAGGCTCTAGACGCAAATATTGGTGTGAGAGCTAATTCAATCAAGGAAACACTGCATGTTGGTGAAGGGCATATTGAAGAAGGATCAGCCGAGTGGTTCTTGTGGGAGAACAACTCCATTTGGCTCACTAACTTCACACACCATCAGGCTTCCAAGCAGCTCTCAAGGAAACTCAGTTTTCACACTCTATGCTTAGGTGCCCTTTGTATGGCTAGGACTGAAATGAACTTGGTAGAGCATCCCACACAAACGAATGCTCCACATGCGGGTTTTCACATGCCACCAACTCCACATTCACAGGCAACTTCAGCGCCACAGCCCGTTTTCAGATAGCCCTCAATGCAAAGGCTCTAGACGCAAATATTGGTGTGAGAGCTAATTCAATCAAGGAAACACTGCATGTTGGTGAAGGGCATATTGAAGAAGGATCAGCCGAGTGGTTCTTGTGGGAGAAACAACTCCATTTGGCTCACTAACTTCACACACCATCAGGCTTCCAAGCAGCTCTCAAGGAAACTCAGTTTTCACACTCTATGCTTAGTGCCCTTTGTTATGGCTAGGACTGAAATGAACCTGGTAGAGCATCCCACACAAACGAATGCTCCACATGCGGGTTTCACATGCCACCAACTCCACATTCACAGGCAAATTCAGCGCCACAGCCGTTTTCAGATAGCCCTCAATGCAAAGGCTCTAGACGCAAATATTGGTGTGTGAGAGGTAATTCATTCAAGGAAACACTGCATGTTGTGTGAAGGGCATATTGAAGAAGGATCAGCCGAGTGGTTCTTGTGGGAGAACAACTCCATTTGGGCTCACTAACTTCACACACCATCAGGCTTCCAAGCAGCTCTCAAGGAAACTCAGTTTTCACACTCTATGCTTAGTGCCCTTTGTATGGCTAGGACTGAAATGAACCTGGTAGAGCATCCCACACAAACGAATTCTCCACATGCGGGTTTCACATGCCACCAACTCCACATTCACAGGCAACTTCAGCGCCACAGCCGTTTTCAGATAGCCCTCAATGCAAAGGCTCTAGACGCAAATATTGGTGTGAGAGCTAATTCAATCAAGGAAACACTGCATGTTGGTGAAGGGCATATTGAAGAAGGATCAGCTGAGTGGTTCTTGTGGGAGAACAACTCCATTTGGCTCACTAACTTCACACACCATCAGGCTTCCAAGCAGCTCTCAAGGAAACTCAGTTTTCACACTCTATGCTTAGTGCCCTTTGTATGGCTAGGACTGAAATGAACCTGGTAGAGCATCCCACACAAACGAATGCTCCACATGCGGGTTTCACATGCCACCAACTCCACATTCACAGGCAGACATCAGCGCCACAGCCGTTTTCAGATAGCCCTCAATGCAAAGGCTCTAGACGCAAATATTGGTGTGAGAGGTAATTCAATCAAGGAAACACTGCATGTTGGTGAAGGGCATATTGAAGAAGGATCAGCCGAGTGGTTCTTGTGGGAGAACAACTCCATTTGGCTCACTAACTTCACACACCATCAGGCTTCCAAGCAGCTCTCAAGGAAACTCAGTTTTCACACTCTATGCTTAGTGCCCTTTG
>NW_026696445.1:0-28573 GCF_030435755.1 Ochotona princeps
TAAGGGCTTATTGAAGAAGGATCAGCCGAGTGGTTCTTGTGGGAGAACAACTCCATTTGGCTCACTAACTTCACACACCATCAGGCTTCCAAGCAGCTCTCAAGGAAACTCAGTTTTCACACTCTATGCTTAGTGCCCTTTGAGTGCATTATCTAGGAATGAACCTGGTAGAGCATCCCACACAAACGAATGCTACACATGCGGGTTTCACATGCCACCAACTCCACATTCACAGGCAACTTCAGCGCCACAGCCGTTTCAGATAGCCCTCAATGCAAAGGCTCTAGACGCAAATATTGGTGTGAGAGCTAATTCAATCAAGGAAACACTGCGTGTTGGTGAAGGGCATATTGAAGAAGGATCAGCCGAGTGGTTCTTGTGGAGAACAACTCCATTTGGCTCACTAACTTCACACACCATCAGGCTTCCAAGCAGCTCTCAAGGATACTCAGTTTTCACACTCTATGCTTAGTGCCCTTTGAGTGCATTATCTAGGAATGAACCTGGTAGAGCATCCCACACAAACGAATGCTCCACATGCGGGTTTCACATGCCAACAACTCACATCACAGGCAACTTCAGCGCCACAGCCGTTTTCAGATAGCCCTCAATGCAAAGGCTCTAGACGCAAATATTGGTGTGAGAGCTAATTCAATCAAGGAAACACTGCATGTTGGTGAAGGGCATATTGCAGAAGGATCAGCCGAGTGGTTCTTGTGGGAGAACAACTCCATTTGGCTCACTAACTTCACACACCATCAGGCTTCCAAGCAGCTCTCAAGGATACTCAGTTTTCACACTCTATGCTTAGTGCCCTTTGAGTGCCGAGGACTGAAATGAGGCTTGGTGAGCATCCCACACAAACGAATGCTCCACATGCGGGTTTTACATGCCACCAACTCCACATTCACAGGCAACTTCAGCGCCACAGCCGTTTTCAGATAGCCCTCAATGCAAAGGCTCTAGACGCAAATATTGGTGTGAGAGCTAATTCAATCAAGGAAACACTGCATGTTGGTGAAGGGCATATTGAAGAAGGATCAGCCGAGTGGTTCTTGTGGGAGAACAACTCCATGTGGCTCACTAACTTCACACACCATCAGGCTTCCAAGCAGCTCTCAAGGATACTCAGTTTTCACACTCTATGCTTAGTGCCCTTTGAGTGCCTAGGACTGAAATGAAGCTTGGTGAGCATCCCACACAAACGAATGCTCCACATGCGGGTTTCACATGCCACCAACTCCACATTCTCAGGCAACTTCAGCGCACAGCTGTTTTCAGATAGCCCTCAATGCAAAGGCTCTAGATGCAAATATTGGTGTGAGAGCTAATTCAATCAAGGAAACACTGCATGTTGGTGAAGGGCATATTGAAGAAGGATCAGCCGAGTGGTTCTTGTGGGAGAACAACTCCATTTGGCTCACTAACTTCACACACCATCAGGCTTCCAAGCAGCTCTCAAGGAAACTCAGTTTTCACACTCTATGCTTATTGCCCTTTGAGTGCATTATCTAGGAATGAACCTGGTAGAGCATCCCACACAAACGAATGCTCCACATGCGGGTTTCACATGCCACCAACTCCACATTCACACGCAACTTCAGCGCCACAGCCGTTTTCGGATAGCCCTCAATGCAAAGGCTCTAGACGCAAATATTGGTGTGAGAGCTAATTCAATCAAGGCAACACTGCATGTTGCTGAAGGGCATATTGAAGAAGGATCAGCCGAGTGGTTCTTGTGGGAGAACAACTCCATTTGGCTCACTAACTTCACACACCATCAGGCTTCCAAGCAGCTCTCAAGGAAACTCAGTTTTCACACTCTATGCTTAGTGCCCTTTGAGTGCATTATCTAGGAATGAACCTGGTAGAGCATCCCACACAAACGAATGCTCCACGTGCGGGTTTCACATGCCACCAACTCCACATTCACAGGCAACTTCAGCGCCACAGCCGTTTTCAGATAGCCCTCAATGCAAAGGCTCTAGATGCAAATATTGGTGTGAGAGCTAATTCAATCAAGGAAACACTGCATGTTGGTGAAGGGCATATTGAAGAAGGATCAGCCGAGTGGTTCTTGTGGGAGAACAACTCCATTTGGCTCACTAACTTCACACACCATCAGGGCTTCCAAGCAGCTCTCAAGGATACTCAGTTTCTCACTCTATGCTTAGTGCCCTTTGAGTGCCTAGGACTGAAATGAGGCTTGGTGAGCATCCCACACAAACGAATGCTCCATATGCGGGTTTCACATGCCACCAACTCCACATTCACAGGCAACTTCAGCGCCACAGCCGTTTTCAGATAGCCCTCAATGCAAAGGCTCTAGATGCAAATATTGGTGTGAGAGCTAATTCAATCAAGGAAACACTGCGTGTTGGTGAAGGGCATATTGAAGAAGGATCAGCCGAGTGGTTCTTGTGGAGAACAACTCCATTTGGCTCACTAACTTCACACACCACCAGGCTTCCAAGCAGCTCTCAAGGATACTCAGTTTTCACATTCTATGCTTAGTGAGTTTTGAGTGCCTAGGACTGAAATGAAGCTTGCTGAGCATCCCACACAAACGAATACTCCACATGCGGGTTTCACATGCCACCAACTCCACATTCTCAGGCAACTTCAGAGCCACAGCCGTTTTCAGATAGCCCTCAATGCAAAGGCTCTAGATGCAAATATTGGTGTGAGAGCTAATTCAATCAAGGAAACACTGCATGTTGGTGAATTGCATATTGAAGAAGGATCAGCCGAGTGGTTCTTGTGGGAGAACAACTCCATTTGGCTCACTAACTTCACACACCATCAGGCTTCCAAGCAGCTCTCAAGGAAACGCAGTTTTCACACTCTATGCTTAGTGCCCTTTGAGTGCCTAGGACTGAAATGAAGCTTGCTGAGCATCCCACACAAACGAATGCTCCACATGCGGGTTTCACATGCCACCAACTCCACATTCACAGGCAACTTCAGAGCCACAGCCGTTTTCAGATAGCCCTCAATGCAAAGGCTCTAGACGCAAATATTGGTGTGAGAGCTAACTCAATCAAGGAAACACTGCATGTTGGTGAAGGGCATATTGAAGAAGGATCAGCCGAGTGGTTCTTGTGGGAGAACAACTCCATTTGGCTCACTAACTTCACACACCATCAGGCTTCCAAGCAGCTCTCAAGGAAACTCAGTTTTCACACTCTATGTTTATTGCCCTTTGAGTGCATTATCTAGGAATGAACCTGGTAGAGCATCCCACACAAACGAATGCTCCACATGCGGGTTTCACATGCCACCAACTCCACATTCTCAGGCAACTTCAGCGCCACAGCAGTTTTCAGATAGCCCTCAATGCAAAGGCTCTAGATGCAAATATTGGTGTGAGAGCTAATTCAATCAAGGAACACTGCATGTTGGTGAAGGGCATATTGAAGAAGGATCAGCCGAGTGGTTCTTGTGGGAGAACAACTCCATTTGGCTCACTAACTTCACACACCATCAGGCTTCCAAGCAGCTCTCAAGGAAACTCAGTTTTCACACGCTATGCTTAGTGCCCTTTGAGTGCATTATCTAGTAATGAACCTGGTAGAGCATCCCACACAAACGAATGCTCCACATGCGGGTTTCACATGCCACCAACTCCACATTCACAGGCAACTTCAGCGCCACAGCCGTTTTCGGATAGCCCTCAATGCAAAGGCTCTAGACGCAAATATTGGTGTGAGAGCTAATTCAATCAGGAAACACTGCGTGTTGGTGAAGGGCATATTGAAGAAGGATCAGCCGAGTGGTTCTTGTGGGAGAACAACTCCATTTGCTCACTAACTTCACACACCATCAGGCTTCCAAGCAGCTCTCAAGGAAACTCAGTTTTCACACTCTATGCTTAGTGCCCTTTGAGTGCATTATCTAGGAATGAACCTGGTAGAGCATCCCACACAAACGAATGCTCCACATGCGGGTTTCACATGCCACCAACTCCACATTCACAGGCAACTTCAGCGCCAAAGCCGTTTTCGGATAGCCCTCAATGCAAAGGCTCTAGACGCAAATATTGGTGTGAGAGCTAATTCAATCAAGGAAACACTGCATGTTGGTGAAGGGCATATTGAAGAAGGGATCAGCCGAGTGGTTCTTGTGGGAGAACAACTCCATTTGGCTCACTAACTTCACACACCATCAGGCTTCCAAGCAGCTCTCAAGGAAACTCAGTTTTCACACTCTATGCTTAGTGCCCTTTGAGTGCCTAGGACTGAAATGAAGCTTGCTGAGCATCCCAAACAAACGAATGCTCCACATGCGGGTTTCACATGCCACCAACTCCACATTCACAGGCAACTTCAGCGCCACAGCCGTTTTCAGATAGCCCTCAATGCAAAGGCTCTAGACGCAAATATTGGTGTGAGAGCTAATTCAATCAAGGAAACACTGCATGTTGGTGAAGGGCATATTGAAGAAGGATCAGCCGAGTGGTTCTTGTGGGAGAACAACTCCATTTGGCTCACTAACTTCACACACCATCAGGCTTCAAGCAGCTCTCAAGGAAACTCAGTTTTCACACTCTATGCTTAGTGCGCTTTGAGTGAATAGGACTGAAATGAAGCTTGGTGAGCATCCCACACAAACGAATGCTCCACATGCGGGTTTCACATGCCACCAACTCCACATTCACAGGCAACTTCAGCGCCACAGCCGTTTTCAGATAGCCCTCAATGCAAAGGCTCGAGACGCAAATATTGGTGTGAGAGCTAACTCAATCAAGGAAACACTGCATGTTGGTGAAGGGCATATTGAAGAAGGATCAGCCGAGTGGTTCTTGTGGGAGAACAACTCCATTTGGCTCACTAACTTCACACACCATCAGGCTTCCAAGCAGTCTCAAGGAAACACAGTTTTCACACTCTATGCTTAGTGCCCTTTGAGTGCATTATCTAGGAATGAACCTGGAAGAGCATCCCACACAAACGAATGCTCACATGCGGTTTTCACATGCCACCAACTCCACATTCACAGGCAACTTCAGCGCCACAGCCGTTTTCAGATAGCCCTCAATGCAAAGGCTCTAGATGCAAATATTTGTGTGAGAGCTAATTCAATCAAGGAAACACTGCATGTTGGTGAAGGGCATATTGAAGAAGGATCAGCCGAGTCGTTCTTGTTGGAGAACAACTCCATTTGGCTCACTAACTTCACACACCATCAGGCTTCCAAGCAGCTCTCAAGGAAACTCAGTTTTCACACTCTATGCTTAGTGCCCTTTGAGTGCCTAGGACTGAAATGAAGCTTGGTGAGCATCCCACACAAACGAATGCTCCACATGCGGGTTTCACATGCCACCAACTCCACATTCTCAGGCAACTTCAGCGCCACAGCGTTTTCAGATAGCCCTCAATGCAAAGGCTCTTGATGCAAATATTGGTGTGAGAGCTAATTCAATCAAGGAAACACTGCATGTTGGTGAAGGGCATATTGAAGAAGATCAGCCGAGTGGTTCTTGTGGGAGAACAACTCCATTTGGCTCACTAACTTCACACACCATCAGGCTTCCAAGCAGCTCTCAAGGAAACTCAGTTTTCACACTCTATGCTTAGTGCCCTTTGAGTGCATTATCTAGGAATGAACCTGGTAGAGCATCCCACACAAACGAATGCTCCACATGCGGGTTTCACATGCCACCAACTCCACATTCACAGGCAACTTCAGCGCCACAGCCGTTTTCAGATAGCCCTCAATGCAAAGGCTCTAGACGCAAATATTGGTGTGAGAGCTAATTCAATCAAGGAAACACTGCATGTTGGTGAAGGGCATATTGAAGAAGGATCAGCCGAGTGGTTCTTGTGGGAGAACAACTCCATTTGGCTCACTAACTTCACACACCATCAGGCTTCCAAGCAGCTCTCAAGGATACTCAGTTTTCACACTCTATGCTTAGTGCCCTTTGAGTGCCGAGGACTGAAATGAGGCTTGGTGAGCATCCCACACAAACGAATGCTCCACATGCGGGTTTTACATGCCACCAACTCCACATTCACAGGCAACTTCAGCGCCACAGCCGTTTTCAGATAGCCCTCAATGCAAAGGCTCTAGACGCAAATATTGGTGTGAGAGCCTAATTCAATCAAGGAAACACTGCATGTTGGTGAAGGGCATATTGAAGAAGGATCAGCCGAGTGGTTCTTGTGGGAGAACAACTCCATGTGCTCACTAACTTCACACACCATCAGGCTTCCAAGCAGCTCTCAAGGATACTCAGTTTTCACACTCTATGCTTAGTGCCCTTTGAGTGCCTAGGACTGAAATGAAGCTTGGTGAGCATCCCACACAAACGATGCTCACATGCGGGTTTCACATGCTACCAACTCCACATTCTCAGGCAACTTCAGCGCCACAGCTGTTTTCAGATAGCCCTCAATGCAAAGGCTCTAGATGCAAATATTGGTGTGAGAGCTAATTCAATCAAGGAAACACTGCATGTTGGTGAAGGGCATATTGAAGAAGGATCAGCCGAGTGGTTCTTGTGGGAGAACAACTCCATTTGGCTCACTAACTTCACACACCATCAGGCTTCCAAGCAGCTCTCAAGGAAACTCAGTTTCACACTCTATGCTTAGTGCCCTTTGAGTGCATTATCTAGGATATGAACCTGGTAGAGCATCCCACACAAACGAATGCTCCACATGCGGGTTTCACATGCCAGCAACTCCACATTCACACGCAACTTCAGCGCCACAGCCGTTTTCGGTTAGCCCTCAATGCAAAGGCTCTAGACACAAATATTGGTGTGAGAGCTAATTCAATCAAGGCAACACTGCATGTTGCTGAAGGGCATATTGAAGAAGGATCAGCCGAGTGGTTCTTGTGGGAGAACAACTCCATTTGGCTCACTAACTTCACACACCATCAGGCTTCCAAGCAGCTCTCAAGGAAAACTCAGTTTTCACACTCTATGCTTAGTGCCCTTTGAGTGCATTATCTAGGAATGAACCTGGTAGAGCATCCCACACAAACGAATGCTCCACATGTGGGTTTCACATGCCACCAACTCACATTCACAGGCAACTTCAGCGCCACAGCCGTTTTCAGATAGCCCTCAATGCAAAGGCTCTAGATGCAATATTGGTGTGAGAGCTAATTCAATCAAGGAAACACTGCATGTTGGTGAAGGGCATATTGAAGAAGGATCAGCCGAGTGGTTCTTGTGGGAGAACAACTCCATTTGGCTCACTAACTTCACACACCATCAGGCTTCCAAGCAGCTCTCAAGGATACTCAGTTTTCTCACTCTATGCTTAGTGCCCTTTGAGTGCCTAGGACTGAAATGAGGCTTGGTGAGCATCCCACACAAACGAATGCTCCATATGCGGGTTTCACATGCCACCAACTCCACATTCACAGGCAACTTCAGCGCCACAGCCGTTTTCAGATAGCCCTCAATGCAAAGGCTCTAGATGCAAATATTGGTGTGAGAGCTAATTCAATCAAGGAAACACTGTGTGTTGGTGAAGGGCATATGAAGAAGGATCAGCCGAGTGGTTCTTGTGGGAGAACAACTCCATTTGGCTCACTAACTTCACACACTACCAGGCTTCCAAGCAGCTCTCAAGGATACTCAGTTTTCACATTCTATGCTTAGTGAGTTTTGAGTGCCTAGGACTGAAATGAAGCTTGCTGAGCATCCACACAAACGAATACTCCACATGCGGGTTTCACATGCCACCAACTCCACATTCTCAGGCAACTTCAGCGCCACAGCCGTTTTCAAGAATAGCCCTCAATGCAAAGGCTCTAGATGCAAATATTGGTGTGAGAGCTAATTCAATCAAGGAAACACTGCATGTTGGTGAATTGCATATTGAAGAAGGATCAGCCGAGTGGTTCTTGTGGGAGAACAACTCCATTTGGCTCACTAACTTCACACACCATCAGGCTTCCAAGCAGCTCTCAAGGAAACGCAGTTTTCACACTCTATGCTTAGTGCCCTTTGAGTGCCTAGGACTGAAATGAAGCTTGCTGAGCATCCCACACAAACGAATGCTCCACATGCGGGTTTCACATGCCACCAACTCCACATTCACAGGCAACTTCAGAGCCACAGCCGTTTTCAGATAGCCCTCAATGCAAAGGCTCTAGACGCAAATATTGGTGTGAGAGCTAACTCAATCAAGGAAACACTGCATGTTGGTGAAGGGCATATTGAAGAAGGATCAGCCGAGTGGTTCTTGTGGGAGAACAACTCCATTTGGCTCACTAACTTCACACACCATCAGGCTTCCAAGCAGCTCTCAAGGAAACTCAGTTTTCACACTCTATGCTTAGTGCCCTTTGAGTGCATTATCTAGGAATGAACCTGGTAGAGCATCCCACACAAACGAATGCTCCACATGCGGGTTTCACATGCCACCAACTCCACATTCTCAGGCAACTTCAGCGCCACAGCCGTTTTCAGATAGCCCTCAATGCAAAGGCTCTAGATGCAAATATTGGTGTGAGAGCTAATTCAATCAAGGAAACACTGCGTGTTGGTGAAGGGCATATTGAAGAAGGATCAGCCGAGTGGTTCTTGTGGGAGAACAACTCCATTTGGCTCACTAACTTCACACACCATCAGGCTTCCAAGCAGCTCTCAAGGAAACTCAGTTTTCACACTCTATGCTAAGTGCCCTTTGAGTGCATTATCTAGGAATGAACCTGGTAGAGCATCCCACACAAACGAATGCTCCACATGCGGGTTTCACATGCCACCAACTCCACATTCACAGGCAACTTCAGCGCCACAGCCGTTTTCAGATAGCCCTCAATGCAAAGGCTCTAGACGCAAATATTGGTGTGAGAGCTAATTCAATCAAGGAAACACTGCATGTTGGTGAAGGGCATATTGAAGAAGGATCAGCCGAGTGGTTCTTGTGGGAGAACAACTCCATTTGGCTCACTAACTTCACACACCATCAGGCTTCCAAGCAGCTCTCAAGGAAACTCAGTTTTCACACTCTATGCTTAGTGCCCTTTGAGTGCCTAGGACTGAAATGAAGCTTGCTGAGCATCCCAAACAAACGAATGCTCCACATGCGGGTTTCACATGCCACCAACTCCACATTCACAGGCAACTTCAGCGCCACAGCCGTTTTCAGATAGCCCTCAATGCAAAGGCTCTAGACGCAAATATTGGTGTGAGAGCTAATTCAATCAAGGAAACACTGCATGTTGGTGAAGGGCATATTGAAGAAGGATCAGCCGAGTGGTTCTTGTGGGAGAACAACTCCATTTGGCTCACTAACTTCACACACCATCAGGCTTCCAAGCAGCTCTCAAGGAAACTCAGTTTTCACACTCTATGCTTAGTGCGCTTTGAGTGAATAGGACTGAAATGAAGCTTGGTGAGCATCCCACACAAACGAATGCTCCACATGCGGGTTTCACATGCCACCAACTCCACATTCACAGGCAACTTCAGCGCCACAGCCGTTTTCAGATAGCCCTCAATGCAAAGGCTCGAGACGCAAATATTGGTGTGAGAGCTAATTCAATCAAGGAAACACTGCATGTTGGTGAAGGGCATATTGAAGAAGGATCAGCCGAGTGGTTCTTGTGGGAGAACAACTCCATTTGGCTCACTAACTTCACACACCATCAGGCTTCCAAGCAGCTCTCAAGGATACTCAGTTTTCACACTCTATGCTTAGTGAACTTTGAGTGCATTATCTAGGAATGAACCTGGTAGAGCATCCCACACAAACGAATGCTCCACATGCGGGTTTCACATCCCAACAACTCCACATTCACAGGCAACTTCAGCGCCACAGCCGTTTTCAGATAGCCCTCAATGCAAAGGCTCTAGATGCAAATATTTGTGTGAGAGCTAATTCAATCAAGGAAACACTGCATGTTGGTGAAGGGCATATTGAAGAAGGATCAGCCGAGTCGTTCTTGTTGGAGAACAACTCCATTTGGCTCACTAACTTCACACACCATCAGGCTTCCAAGCAGCTCTCAAGGAAACGCAGTTTTCACACTCTATGCTTAGTGCCCTTTGAGTGCCTAGGACTGAAATGAAGCTTGCTGAGCATCCCACACAAACGAATGCTCCACATGCGGGTTTCACATGCCACCAACTCCACATTCACAGGCAACTTCAGAGCCACAGCCGTTTTCAGATAGCCCTCAATGCAAAGGCTCTAGACGCAAATATTGGTGTGAGAGCTAACTCAATCAAGGAAACACTGCATGTTGGTGAAGGGCATATTGAAGAAGGATCAGCCGAGTGGTTCTTGTGGGAGAACAACTCCATTTGGCTCACTAACTTCACACACCATCAGGCTTCCAAGCAGCTCTCAAGGAAACTCAGTTTTCACACTCTATGCTTAGTGCCCTTTGAGTGCATTATCTAGGAATGAACCTGGTAGAGCATCCCACACAAACGAATGCTCCACATGCGGGTTTCACATGCCACCAACTCCACATTCACAGGCAACTTCAGCGCCACAGCCGTTTTCGGATAGCCCTCAATGCAAAGGCTCTAGACGCAAGTATTGGTGTGAGAGCTAATTCAATCAAGGAAACACTGCGTGTTGGTGAAGGGCATATTGAAGAAGGATCAGCCGAGTGGTTCTTGTGGGAGAACAACTCCATTTGGCTCACTAACTTCACACACCATCAGGCTTCCAAGCAGCTCTCAAGGAAACTCAGTTTTCACACTCTAGGCTTAGTGCCCTTTGAGTGCATTATCTAGGAATGTACCTGGTAGAGCATCCCACACAAACGAATGCTCCACATGCGGGTTTCACATGCCACCAACTCCACATTCACAGGCAACTTCAGCGCCACAGCCGTTTTCAGATAGCCCTCAATGCAAAGGCTCTAGACGCAAATATTGGTGTGAGAGCTAATTCAATCAAGGAAACACTACATGTTGGTGAAGGGCATATTGAAGAAGGATCAGCCGAGTGGTTCTTGTGGGAGAACAACTCCATTTGGTTCACTAACTTCACACACCATCAGGCTTCCAAGCAGCTCTCAAGGAAACTCAGTTTTCACACTCTATGCTTAGTGCGCTTTGAGTGAATAGGACTGAAATGAAGCTTGGTGAGCATCCCACACAAACGAATGCTCCACATGCGGGTTTCACATGCCACCAACTCCACATTCACAGGCAACTTCAGCGCCACAGCCGTTTTCAGATAGCCCTCAATGCAAAGGCTCGAGACGCAAATATTGGTGTGAGAGCTAATTCAATCAAGGAAACACTGCATGTTGGTGAAGGGCATATTGAAGAAGGATCAGCCGAGTGGTTCTTGTGGGAGAACAACTCCATTTGGCTCACTAACTTCACACACCATCAGGCTTCCAAGCAGCTCTCAAGGAAACTCAGTTTTCACACTCTATGCTTAGTGCCCTTTGAGTGCATTATCTAGGAATGAACCTGGTAGAGCATCATACACAAACGAATGCTCCACATGCGGGTTTCACATGCCACCAACTCCACATTCTCAGGCAACTTCAGCGCCACAGCCGTTTTCAGATAGCCCTCAATGCAAAGGCTCTAGACGCAAATATTGGTGTGAGAGCTAATTCAATCAAGGCAACACTGCATGGTGGTGAAGGGCATATTGAAGAAGGATCAGCCGAGTGGTTCTTGTGGGAGAACAACTCCATTTGACTCACTAACTTAACACACCATCAGGCTTCCAAGCAGCTCTCAAGGAAACTCAGTTTTCACACTCTATGCTTAGTGCCCTTTGAGTGCCTCGGACTGAAATGAGGCTTGGTGAGCATCCCACACAAACGAATGCTCCACATGTGGGTTTCACATGCCACCAACTCCACATTCACAGGCAACTTCAGCGCCACAGCCGTTTTCAGATAGCCCTCAATGCAAAGGCTCTAGACGCAAATATTGGTGTGAGAGCTAATTCAATCAAGGAAACACTGCATGGTGGTGAAGGGCATATTGAAGAAGGATCAGCCGAGTGGTTCTTGTGGGAGAACAACTCCATTTGGCTCACTAACTTCACACACCATCAGGCTTCCAAGCAGCTCTCAAGGATACTCAGTTTTCACACTCTATGCTTAGTGCCCTTTGAGTGCCTAGGACTGAAATGAAGCTTGCTGAGCATCCCACACAAACGAATGCTCCACATGCGGGTTTCACATGCCACCAACTCCACATTCTCAGGCAACTTCAGCGCCACAGCCGTTTTCAGATAGCCCTCAATGCAAAGGCTCTAGATGCAAATATTGGTGTGAGAGCTAATTCAATCAAGGAAACACTGCATGTTGGTGAAGGGCATATTGAAAAAGGATCAGCAGAGTGGTTCTTGTGGGAGAACAACTCCATTTGGCTCACTAACTTCACACACCATCAGGCTTCCAAGCAGCTCTCAAGGAAACTCAGTTTTCACACTCTATGCTTAGTGCCCTTTGAGTGCCTAGGACTGAAATGAAGCTTGGTGAGCATCCCACACAAACGAATGCTCCACATGCGGGTTTCACATGCCACCAACTCCACATTCACAGGCAACTTCAGCGCCACAGCCGTTTTCAGATAGCCCTCAATGCAAAGGCTCTAGACGCAAATATTGGTGTGAGAGCTAATTCAATCAAGGAAACACTGCATGTTGGTGAAGGGCATATTGAAGAAGGATCAGCCGAGTGGTTCTTGTGGGAGAACAACTCCATTTGGCTAACTAACTTCACACACCATCAGGCTTCCAAGCAGCTCTCAAGGATACTCAGTTTTCACACTCTATGCTTAGTGCCCTTTGAGTGCCTAGGACTGAAATGAAGCTTGCTGAGCATCCCACACAAACGAATGCTCCACATGCGGGTTTCACATGCCACCAACTCCACATTCTCAGGCAACTTCAGCGCCACAGCCGTTTTCAGATAGCCCTCAATGCAAAGGCTCTAGATGCAAATATTGGTGTGAGAGCTAATTCAATCAAGGAAACACTGCATGTTGGTGAAGGGCATATTGAAGAAGGATCAGCCGAGTGGTTCTTGTGGGAGAACAACTCCATTTGGCTCACTAACTTCACACACCATCAGGCTTCCAAGCAGCTCTCAAGGAAACTCAGTTTTCACACTCTATGCTTAGTGCCCTTTGAGTGCCTAGGACTGAAAGGAAGCTTGCTGAGCATCCCAAACAAACGAATGCTCCACATGCGGGTTTCACATGCCACCAACTCCACATTCACAGGCAACTTCAGCGCCACAGCAGTTTTCAGATAGCCATCAATGCAAAGGCTCTAGACGCAAATATTGGTGTGAGAGCTAATTCAATCAAGGAAATACTGCATGTTGGTGAAGGGCATATTGAAGAAGGATCAGCCGAGTGGTTCTTGTGGGAGAACAACTCCATTTGGCTCACTAACTTCACACACCATCAGGCTTCCAAGCAGCTCTCAAGGATACTCAGTTTTCACACTCTATGCTTAGTGCCCTTTGAGTGCATTATCTAGGAATGAACCTGGTAGAGCATCCCACACAAACGAATGCTCCACATGCGGGTTTCACATGCCACCAACTCCACATTCTCAGGCAACTTCAGCGCCACAGCCATTTTCAGATAGCCCTCAATGCAAAGGCTCTAGATGCAAATATTGGTGTGAGAGCTAATTCAATCAAGGAAACACTGCATGTTGGTGAAGGGCATATTGAAGAAGGATCAGCCGAGTGGTTCTTGTGGGAGAACAACTCCATTTGGCTCACAAACTTCACACACCATCAGGCTTCCAAGCAGCTCTCAAGGAAACTCAGTTTTCACACTCTATGCTTAGTGCCCTTTGAGTGCCTAGGACTGAAAGGAAGCTTGCTGAGCATCCCACACAAACGAATGCTCCACATGCGGGTTTCACATGCCACCAACTCCACATTCACAGGCAACTTCAGCGCCACAGCCGTTTTCAGATAGCCCTCAATGCAAAGGCTCTAGACGCAAATATTGGTGTGAGAGCTAATTCAATCAAGGCAACACTGCATGTTGGTGAAGGGCATATTGAAGAAGGATCAGCCGAGTGGTTCTTGTGGGAGAACAACTCCATTTGGCTCACTAACTTCACACACCATCAGGCTTCCAAGCAGCTCTCAAGGAAACTCAGTTTTCACACTCTATGCTTTGTGAACTTTGAGTGCATTATCTAGGAATGAACCTGGTAGAGCATCCCAAACAAACGAATGCTCCACATGCGGGTTTCACATGCCACCAACTCCACATTCACAGGCAACTTCAGCGCCACAGCCGTTTTCAGATAGCCCTCAATGCAAAGGCTCTAGACGCAAATATTGGTGTGAGAGCTAATTCAATCAAGGAAACACTGCATGTTGGTGAAGGGCATATTGAAGAAGGATCAGCCGAGTGGTTCTTGTGGGAGAACAACTCCATTTGGCTCACTAACTTCACACACCATCAGGCTTCCAAGCAGCTCTCAAGGAAACTCAGTTTTCACACTCTATGCTTAGTGCCCTTTGAGTGCATTATCTAGGAATGAACCTGGTAGAGCATCCCAAACAAACGAATGCTCCACATGCCGGTTTCACATGCCACCAACTCCACATTCACAGGCAACTTCAGCGCCACAGCCGTTTTCAGATAGCCCTCAATGCAAAGGCTCGAGATGCAAATATTGGTGTGAGAGCTAATTCAATCAAGGAAACACTGCATGTTGGTGAAGGGCATATTGAAGAAGGATCAGCCGAGTGGTTCTTGTGGGAGAACAACTCCATTTGGCTCACTAACTTCACACACCATCAGGCTTCCAAGCAGCTCTCAAGGAAACTCAGTTTTCACACTCTATGCTTAGTGCCCTTTGAGTGCCTAGGACTGAAATGAAGCTTGGTGAGCATCCCAAACAAACGAATGCTCCACATGCGGGTTTCACATGCCACCAACTCCACATTCACAGGCAACTTCAGCGCCACAGCCGTTTTCAGATAGCCCTCAATGCAAAGGCTCTAGACGCAAATATTGGTGTGAGAGCTAATTCAATCAAGGCAACACTGCATGTTGGTGAAGGGCATATTGAAGAAGGATCAGCCGAGTGGTTCTTGTGGGAGAACAACTCCATTTGCCTCACTAACTTCACACACCATCAGGCTTCCAAGCAGCTCTCAAGGAAACTCAGTTTTCACACTCTATGCTTATTGCCCTTTGAGTGCATTATCTAGGAACGTACCTGGTAGAGCATCCCACACAAACGAATGCTCCACATGCGGGTTTCACATGCCACCAACTCCACATTCTCAGGCAACTTCAGCGCCACAGCCGTTTTCAGATAGCCCTCAATGCAAAGGCTCTAGACGCAAATATTGGTGTGAGAGCTAATTCAATCAAGGAAACACTGCATGTTGGTGAAGGGCATATTGAAGAAGGATCAGTCGAGTGGTTCTTGTGGGAGAACAACTCCATTTGGCTCACTAACTTCACACACCATCAGGCTTCCAAGCAGCTCTCAAGGAAACTCAGTTTTCACACTCTATGCTTAGTGCCCTTTGAGTGCATTATCTAGGAATGAACCTGGTAGAGCATCCCACACAAACGAATGCTCCACATGCGGGTTTCACATGCCACCAACTCCACATTCACAGGCAACTTCAGCGCCACAGCCGTTTTCAGATAGCCCTCAATGCAAAGGCTCTAGACGCAAATATTGGTGTGAGAGCTAATTCAATCAAGGAAACACTGCATGTTGGTGAAGGGCATATTGAAGAAGGATCAGCCGAGTGGTTCTTGTGGGAGAACAACTCCATTTGGCTCACTAACTTCACACACCATCAGGCTTCCAAGCAGCTCTCAAGGAAACTCAGTTTTCACACTCTATGCTTAGTGCCCTTTGAGTGCATTATCTAGGAATGAACCTGGTAGAGCATCCCAAACAAACGAATGCTCCACATGCCGGTTTCACATGCCACCAACTCCACATTCACAGGCAACTTCAGCGCCACAGCCGTTTTCAGATAGCCCTCAATGCAAAGGCTTGAGATGCAAATATTGGTGTGAGAGCTAATTCAATCAAGGAAACACTGCATGTTGGTGAAGGGCATATTGAAGAAGGATCAGCCGAGTGGTTCTTGTGGGAGAACTACTCCATTTGGCTCACTAACTTCACACACCATCAGGCTTCCAAGCAGCTCTCAAGGAAACTCAGTTTTCACACTCTATGCTTAGTGCCCTTTGAGTGCCTAGGACTGAAATGAAGCTTGGTGAGCATCCCAAACAAACGAATGCTCCACATGCGGGTTTCACATGCCACCAACTCCACATTCACAGGCAACTTCAGCGCCACAGCCGTTTTCAGATAGCCCTCAATGCAAAGGCTCTAGACGCAAATATTGGTGTGAGAGCTAATTCAATCAAGGCAACACTGCATGTTGGTGAAGGGCATATTGAAGAAGGATCAGCCGAGTGGTTCTTGTGGGAGAACAACTCCATTTGCCTCACTAACTTCACACACCATCAGGCTTCCAAGCAGCTCTCAAGGAAACTCAGTTTTCACACTCTATGCTTATTGCCCTTTGAGTGCATTATCTAGGAACGTACCTGGTAGAGCATCCCACACAAACGAATGCTCCACATGCGGGTTTCACATGCCACCAACTCCACATTCTCAGGCAACTTCAGCGCCACAGCCGTTTTCAGATAGCCCTCAATGCAAAGGCTCTAGATGCAAATATTGGTGTGAGAGCTAATTCAATCAAGGAAACACTGCATGTTGGTGAAGGGCATATTGAAGAAGGATCAGCCGAGTGGTTCTTGTGGGAGAACAACTCCATTTGGCTCACTAACTTCACACACCATCAGGCTTCCAAGCAGCTCTCAAGGAAACTCAGTTTTCACACTCTATGCTTAGTGCCCTTTGAGTGCATTATCTAGGAATGAACCTGGTAGAGCATCCCACACAAACGAATGCTCCACATGCGGGTTTCACATGCCACCAACTCCACATTCACAGGCAACTTCAGCGCCACAGCCGTTTTCAGATAGCCCTCAATGCAAAGGCTCTAGACGCAAATATTGGTGTGAGAGCTAATTCAATCAAGGAAACACTGCGTGTTGGTGAAGGGCATATTGAAGAAGGATCAGCCGAGTGGTTCTTGTGGGAGAACAACTCCATTTGGCTCACTAACTTCACACACCATCAGGCTTCCAAGCAGCTCTCAAGGAAACTCAGTTTTCACACTCTATGCTTAGTGCCCTTTGAGTGCCTAGGACTGAAATGAAGCTTGCTGAGCATCCCAAACAAACGAATGCTCCACATGCGGGTTTCACATGCCACCAACTCCACATTCACAGGCAACTTCAGCGCCACAGCCGTTTTCAGATAGCCCTCAATGCAAAGGCTCTAGACGCAAATATTGGTGTGAGAGCTAATTCAATCAAGGAAACACTGCATGTTGGTGAAGGGCATATTGAAGAAGGATCAGCCGAGTGGTTCTTGTGGGAGAACAACTCCATTTGGCTCACTAACTTCACACACCATCAGGCTTCCAAGCAGCTCTCAAGGAAACTCAGTTTTCACACTCTATGCTTTGTGAACTTTGAGTGCATTATCTAGGAATGAACCTGGTAGAGCATCCCAAACAAACGAATGCTCCACATGCGGGTTTCACATGCCACCAACTCCACATTCACAGGCAACTTCAGCGCCACAGCCGTTTTCAGATAGCCCTCAATGCAAAGGCTCTAGACGCAAATATTGGTGTGAGAGCTAATTCAATCAAGGAAACACTGCATGTTGGTGAAGGGCATATTGAAGAAGGATCAGCCGAGTGGTTCTTGTGGGAGAACAACTCCATTTGGCTCACTAACTTCACACACCATCAGGCTTCCAAGCAGCTCTCAAGGAAACTCAGTTTTCACACTCTATGCTTAGTGCCCTTTGAGTGCATTATCTAGGAATGAACCTGGTAGAGCATCCCAAACAAACGAATGCTCCACATGCCGGTTTCACATGCCACCAACTCCACATTCACAGGCAACTTCAGCGCCACAGCCGTTTTCAGATAGCCCTCAATGCAAAGGCTCGAGATGCAAATATTGGTGTGAGAGCTAATTCAATCAAGGAAACACTGCATGTTGGTGAAGGGCATATTGAAGAAGGATCAGCCGAGTGGTTCTTGTGGGAGAACAACTCCATTTGCCTCACTAACTTCACACACCATCAGGCTTCCAAGCAGCTCTCAAGGAAACTCAGTTTTCACACTCTATGCTTAGTGCCCTTTGAGTGCCTAGGACTGAAATGAAGCTTGGTGAGCATCCCAAACAAACGAATGCTCCACATGCGGGTTTCACATGCCACCAACTCCACATTCACAGGCAACTTCAGCGCCACAGCCGTTTTCAGATAGCCCTCAATGCAAAGGCTCTAGACGCAAATATTGGTGTGAGAGCTAATTCAATCAAGGCAACACTGCATGTTGGTGAAGGGCATATTGAAGAAGGATCAGCCGAGTGGTTCTTGTGGGAGAACAACTCCATTTGGCTCACTAACTTCACACACCATCAGGCTTCCAAGCAGCTCTCAAGGAAACTCAGTTTTCACACTCTATGCTTATTGCCCTTTGAGTGCATTATCTAGGAACGTACCTGGTAGAGCATCCCACACAAACGAATGCTCCACATGCGGGTTTCACATGCCACCAACTCCACATTCTCAGGCAACTTCAGCGCCACAGCCGTTTTCAGATAGCCCTCAATGCAAAGGCTCTAGACGCAAATATTGGTGTGAGAGCTAATTCAATCAAGGAAACACTGCATGTTGGTGAAGGGCATATTGAAGAAGGATCAGCCGAGTGGTTCTTGTGGGAGAACAACTCCATTTGGCTCACTAACTTCACACACCATCAGGCTTCCAAGCAGCTCTCAAGGAAACTCAGTTTTCACACTCTATGCTTAGTGCCCTTTGAGTGCATTACCTAGGAATGAACCTGGTAGAGCATCCCACACAAACGAATGCTCCACATGCGGGTTTCACATGCCACCAACTCCACATTCACAGGCAACTTCAGCGCCACAGCCGTTTTCAGATAGCCCTCAATGCAAAGGCTCTAGACGCAAATATTGGTGTGAGAGCTAATTCAATCAAGGAAACACTGCATGTTGGTGAAGGGCATATTGAAGAAGTATCAGCCGAGTGGTTCTTGTGGGAGAACAACTCCATGTGGCTCACTAACTTCACACACCATCAGGCTTCCAAGCAGCTCTCAAGGAAACTCAGTTTTCACACTCTATGCTTAGTGCCCTTTGAGTGCCTCGGCCTGAAATGATGCTTGGTGAGCATCCCACACAAACGAATGCTCCACATGCGGGTTTCACATGCCACCAACTCCACATTCACAGGCAACTTCAGCGCCACAGCCATTTTCAGATAGCCCTCAATGCAAAGGCTCTAGACGCAAATATTGGTGTGAGAGCTAATTCAATCAAGGAAACACTGCATGTTGGTGAAGGGCATATTGAAGAAGGATCAGCCGAGTGGTTCTTGTGGGAGAACAACTCCATTTGGCTCACTAACTTCACACACCATCAGGCTTCCAAGCAGCTCTCAAGGATACTCAGTTTTCACACTCTATGCTTAGTGCCCTTTGAGTGCATTATCTAGGAATGAACCTGGAAGAGCATCCCACACAAACGAATGCTCCACATGCGGGTTTCACATGCCACCAACTCCACATTCACAGGCAACTTCAGCGCCACAGCCATTTTCAGATAGCCCTCAATGCAAAGGCTCGAGACGCAAATATTGGTGTGAGAGCTAATTCAATCAAGGAAACACTGCATGTTGGTGAAGGGCATATTGAAGAAGGATCAGCCGAGTGGTTCTTGTGGGAGAACAACTCCATTTGGCTCACTAACTTCACACACCATCAGGCTTCCAAGCAGCTCTCAAGGATACTCAGTTTTCACACTCTATGCTTAGTGCCCTTTCAGTGCCTAGGACTGAAATGAAGCTTGGTGAGTATCCCACACAAACGAATGCTCCACATGCGGGTTTCACATGCCACCAACTCCACATTCTCAGGCAACTTCAGCGCCACAGCCGTTTTCAGATAGCCCTCAATGCAAAGGCTCTAGATGCAAATATTGGTGTGAGAGCTAATTCAATCAAGGAAACACTGCATGTTGGTGAAGGGCTTATTGAAGAAGGATCAGCCGAGTGGTTCTTGTGGGAGAACAACTCCATTTGGCTCACTAACTTCACACACCATCAGCCTTCCAAGCAGCTCTCAAGGAAACTCAGTTTTCACACTCTATGCTTAGTGCCCTTTGAGTGCATTATCTAGGAATGAACCTGGTAGAGCATCCCACACAAACGAATGCTACACATGCGGGTTTCACATGCCACCAACTCCACATTCACAGGCAACTTCAGCGCCACAGCCGTTTTCAGATAGCCCTCAATGCAAAGGCTCTAGACGCAAATATTGGTGTGAGAGCTAATTCAATCAAGGAAACACTGCGTGTTGGTGAAGGGCATATTGAAGAAGGATCAGCCGAGTGGTTCTTGTGGGAGAACAACTCCATTTGGCTCACTAACTTCACACACCATCAGGCTTCCAAGCAGCTCTCAAGGATACTCAGTTTTCACACTCTATGCTTAGTGCCCTTTGAGTGCATTATCTAGGAATGAACCTGGTAGAGCATCCCACACAAACGAATGCTCCACATGCGGGTTTCACATGCCAACAACTCCACATTCACAGGCAACTTCAGCGCCACAGCCGTTTTCAGATAGCCCTCAATGCAAAGGCTCTAGACGCAAATATTGGTGTGAGAGCTAATTCAATCAAGGAAACACTGCATGTTGGTGAAGGGCATATTGCAGAAGGATCAGCCGAGTGGTTCTTGTGGGAGAACAACTCCATTTGGCTCACTAACTTCACACACCATCAGGCTTCCAAGCAGCTCTCAAGGATACTCAGTTTTCACACTCTATGCTTAGTGCCCTTTGAGTGCCGAGGACTGAAATGAGGCTTGGTGAGCATCCCACACAAACGAATGCTCCACATGCGGGTTTTACATGCCACCAACTCCACATTCACAGGCAACTTCAGCGCCACAGCCGTTTTCAGATAGCCCTCAATGCAAAGGCTCTAGACGCAAATATTGGTGTGAGAGCTAATTCAATCAAGGAAACACTGCATGTTGGTGAAGGGCATATTGAAGAAGGATCAGCCGAGTGGTTCTTGTGGGAGAACAACTCCATGTGGCTCACTAACTTCACACACCATCAGGCTTCCAAGCAGCTCTCAAGGATACTCAGTTTTCACACTCTATGCTTAGTGCCCTTTGAGTGCCTAGGACTGAAATGAAGCTTGGTGAGCATCCCACACAAACGAATGCTCCACATGCGGGTTTCACATGCCACCAACTCCACATTCTCAGGCAACTTCAGCGCCACAGCTGTTTTCAGATAGCCCTCAATGCAAAGGCTCTAGATGCAAATATTGGTGTGAGAGCTAATTCAATCAAGGAAACACTGCATGTTGGTGAAGGGCATATTGAAGAAGGATCAGCCGAGTGGTTCTTGTGGGAGAACAACTCCATTTGGCTCACTAACTTCACACACCATCAGGCTTCCAAGCAGCTCTCAAGGAAACTCAGTTTTCACACTCTATGCTTATTGCCCTTTGAGTGCATTATCTAGGAATGAACCTGGTAGAGCATCCCACACAAACGAATGCTCCACATGCGGGTTTCACATGCCACCAACTCCACATTCACACGCAACTTCAGCGCCACAGCCGTTTTCGGATAGCCCTCAATGCAAAGGCTCTAGACGCAAATATTGGTGTGAGAGCTAATTCAATCAAGGCAACACTGCATGTTGCTGAAGGGCATATTGAAGAAGGATCAGCCGAGTGGTTCTTGTGGGAGAACAACTCCATTTGGCTCACTAACTTCACACACCATCAGGCTTCCAAGCAGCTCTCAAGGAAACTCAGTTTTCACACTCTATGCTTAGTGCCCTTTGAGTGCATTATCTAGGAATGAACCTGGTAGAGCATCCCACACAAACGAATGCTCCACGTGCGGGTTTCACATGCCACCAACTCCACATTCACAGGCAACTTCAGCGCCACAGCCGTTTTCAGATAGCCCTCAATGCAAAGGCTCTAGATGCAAATATTGGTGTGAGAGCTAATTCAATCAAGGAAACACTGCATGTTGGTGAAGGGCATATTGAAGAAGGATCAGCCGAGTGGTTCTTGTGGGAGAACAACTCCATTTGGCTCACTAACTTCACACACCATCAGGCTTCCAAGCAGCTCTCAAGGATACTCAGTTTTCTCACTCTATGCTTAGTGCCCTTTGAGTGCCTAGGACTGAAATGAGGCTTGGTGAGCATCCCACACAAACGAATGCTCCATATGCGGGTTTCACATGCCACCAACTCCACATTCACAGGCAACTTCAGCGCCACAGCCGTTTTCAGATAGCCCTCAATGCAAAGGCTCTAGATGCAAATATTGGTGTGAGAGCTAATTCAATCAAGGAAACACTGCGTGTTGGTGAAGGGCATATTGAAGAAGGATCAGCCGAGTGGTTCTTGTGGGAGAACAACTCCATTTGGCTCACTAACTTCACACACCACCAGGCTTCCAAGCAGCTCTCAAGGATACTCAGTTTTCACATTCTATGCTTAGTGAGTTTTGAGTGCCTAGGACTGAAATGAAGCTTGCTGAGCATCCCACACAAACGAATACTCCACATGCGGGTTTCACATGCCACCAACTCCACATTCTCAGGCAACTTCAGAGCCACAGCCGTTTTCAGATAGCCCTCAATGCAAAGGCTCTAGATGCAAATATTGGTGTGAGAGCTAATTCAATCAAGGAAACACTGCATGTTGGTGAATTGCATATTGAAGAAGGATCAGCCGAGTGGTTCTTGTGGGAGAACAACTCCATTTGGCTCACTAACTTCACACACCATCAGGCTTCCAAGCAGCTCTCAAGGAAACGCAGTTTTCACACTCTATGCTTAGTGCCCTTTGAGTGCCTAGGACTGAAATGAAGCTTGCTGAGCATCCCACACAAACGAATGCTCCACATGCGGGTTTCACATGCCACCAACTCCACATTCACAGGCAACTTCAGAGCCACAGCCGTTTTCAGATAGCCCTCAATGCAAAGGCTCTAGACGCAAATATTGGTGTGAGAGCTAACTCAATCAAGGAAACACTGCATGTTGGTGAAGGGCATATTGAAGAAGGATCAGCCGAGTGGTTCTTGTGGGAGAACAACTCCATTTGGCTCACTAACTTCACACACCATCAGGCTTCCAAGCAGCTCTCAAGGAAACTCAGTTTTCACACTCTATGTTTATTGCCCTTTGAGTGCATTATCTAGGAATGAACCTGGTAGAGCATCCCACACAAACGAATGCTCCACATGCGGGTTTCACATGCCACCAACTCCACATTCTCAGGCAACTTCAGCGCCACAGCAGTTTTCAGATAGCCCTCAATGCAAAGGCTCTAGATGCAAATATTGGTGTGAGAGCTAATTCAATCAAGGAAACACTGCATGTTGGTGAAGGGCATATTGAAGAAGGATCAGCCGAGTGGTTCTTGTGGGAGAACAACTCCATTTGGCTCACTAACTTCACACACCATCAGGCTTCCAAGCAGCTCTCAAGGAAACTCAGTTTTCACACGCTATGCTTAGTGCCCTTTGAGTGCATTATCTAGTAATGAACCTGGTAGAGCATCCCACACAAACGAATGCTCCACATGCGGGTTTCACATGCCACCAACTCCACATTCACAGGCAACTTCAGCGCCACAGCCGTTTTCGGATAGCCCTCAATGCAAAGGCTCTAGACGCAAATATTGGTGTGAGAGCTAATTCAATCAAGGAAACACTGCGTGTTGGTGAAGGGCATATTGAAGAAGGATCAGCCGAGTGGTTCTTGTGGGAGAACAACTCCATTTGGCTCACTAACTTCACACACCATCAGGCTTCCAAGCAGCTCTCAAGGAAACTCAGTTTTCACACTCTATGCTTAGTGCCCTTTGAGTGCATTATCTAGGAATGAACCTGGTAGAGCATCCCACACAAACGAATGCTCCACATGCGGGTTTCACATGCCACCAACTCCACATTCACAGGCAACTTCAGCGCCACAGCCGTTTTCGGATAGCCCTCAATGCAAAGGCTCTAGACGCAAATATTGGTGTGAGAGCTAATTCAATCAAGGAAACACTGCATGTTGGTGAAGGGCATATTGAAGAAGGATCAGCCGAGTGGTTCTTGTGGGAGAACAACTCCATTTGGCTCACTAACTTCACACACCATCAGGCTTCCAAGCAGCTCTCAAGGAAACTCAGTTTTCACACTCTATGCTTAGTGCCCTTTGAGTGCCTAGGACTGAAATGAAGCTTGCTGAGCATCCCACACAAACGAATGCTCCACATGCGGGTTTCACATGCCACCAACTCCACATTCACAGGCAACTTCAGCGCCACAGCCGTTTTCAGATAGCCCTCAATGCAAAGGCTCTAGACGCAAATATTGGTGTGAGAGCTAATTCAATCAAGGAAACACTGCATGTTGGTGAAGGGCATATTGAAGAAGGATCAGCCGAGTGGTTCTTGTGGGAGAACAACTCCATTTGGCTCACTAACTTCACACACCATCAGGCTTCCAAGCAGCTCTCAAGGAAACTCAGTTTTCACACTCTATGCTTAGTGCGCTTTGAGTGAATAGGACTGAAATGAAGCTTGGTGAGCATCCCACACAAACGAATGCTCCACATGCGGGTTTCACATGCCACCAACTCCACATTCACAGGCAACTTCAGCGCCACAGCCGTTTTCAGATAGCCCTCAATGCAAAGGCTCGAGACGCAAATATTGGTGTGAGAGCTAACTCAATCAAGGAAACACTGCATGTTGGTGAAGGGCATATTGAAGAAGGATCAGCCGAGTGGTTCTTGTGGGAGAACAACTCCATTTGGCTCACTAACTTCACACACCATCAGGCTTCCAAGCAGTTCTCAAGGAAACACAGTTTTCACACTCTATGCTTAGTGCCCTTTGAGTGCATTATCTAGGAATGAACCTGGAAGAGCATCCCACACAAACGAATGCTCCACATGCGGGTTTCACGTGCCACCAACTCCACATTCACAGGCAACTTCAGCGCCACAGCCGTTTTCAGATAGCCCTCAATGCAAAGGCTCGAGATGCAAATATTTGTGTGAGAGCTAATTCAATCAAGGAAACACTGCATGTTGGTGAAGGGCATATTGAAGAAGGATCAGCCGAGTCGTTCTTGTTGGAGAACAACTCCATTTGGCTCACTAACTTCACACACCATCAGGCTTCCAAGCAGCTCTCAAGGAAACTCAGTTTTCACACTCTATGCTTAGTGCCCTTTGAGTGCCTAGGACTGAAATGAAGCTTGGTGAGCATCCCACACAAACGAATGCTCCACATGCGGGTTTCACATGCCACCAACTCCACATTCTCAGGCAACTTCAGCGCCACAGCCGTTTTCAGATAGCCCTCAATGCAAAGGCTCTTGATGCAAATATTGGTGTGAGAGCTAATTCAATCAAGGAAACACTGCATGTTGGTGAAGGGCATATTGAAGAAGGATCAGCCGAGTGGTTCTTGTGGGAGAACAACTCCATTTGGCTCACTAACTTCACACACCATCAGGCTTCCAAGCAGCTCTCAAGGAAACTCAGTTTTCACACTCTATGCTTAGTGCCCTTTGAGTGCATTATCTAGGAATGAACCTGGTAGAGCATCCCACACAAACGAATGCTCCACATGCGGGTTTCACATGCCACCAACTCCACATTCACAGGCAACTTCAGCGCCACAGCCGTTTTCAGATAGCCCTCAATGCAAAGGCTCTAGACGCAAATATTGGTGTGAGAGCTAATTCAATCAAGGAAACACTGCATGTTGGTGAAGGGCATATTGAAGAAGGATCAGCCGAGTGGTTCTTGTGGGAGAACAACTCCATTTGGCTCACTAACTTCACACACCATCAGGCTTCCAAGCAGCTCTCAAGGATACTCAGTTTTCACACTCTATGCTTAGTGCCCTTTGAGTGCCGAGGACTGAAATGAGGCTTGGTGAGCATCCCACACAAACGAATGCTCCACATGCGGGTTTTACATGCCACCAACTCCACATTCACAGGCAACTTCAGCGCCACAGCCGTTTTCAGATAGCCCTCAATGCAAAGGCTCTAGACGCAAATATTGGTGTGAGAGCTAATTCAATCAAGGAAACACTGCATGTTGGTGAAGGGCATATTGAAGAAGGATCAGCCGAGTGGTTCTTGTGGGAGAACAACTCCATGTGGCTCACTAACTTCACACACCATCAGGCTTCCAAGCAGCTCTCAAGGATACTCAGTTTTCACACTCTATGCTTAGTGCCCTTTGAGTGCCTAGGACTGAAATGAAGCTTGGTGAGCATCCCACACAAACGAATGCTCCACATGCGGGTTTCACATGCTACCAACTCCACATTCTCAGGCAACTTCAGCGCCACAGCTGTTTTCAGATAGCCCTCAATGCAAAGGCTCTAGATGCAAATATTGGTGTGAGAGCTAATTCAATCAAGGAAACACTGCATGTTGGTGAAGGGCATATTGAAGAAGGATCAGCCGAGTGGTTCTTGTGGGAGAACAACTCCATTTGGCTCACTAACTTCACACACCATCAGGCTTCCAAGCAGCTCTCAAGGAAACTCAGTTTTCACACGCTATGCTTAGTGCCCTTTGAGTGCATTATCTAGTAATGAACCTGGTAGAGCATCCCACACAAACGAATGCTCCACATGCGGGTTTCACATGCCACCAACTCCACATTCACAGGCAACTTCAGCGCCACAGCCGTTTTCGGATAGCCCTCAATGCAAAGGCTCTAGACGCAAATATTGGTGTGAGAGCTAATTCAATCAAGGAAACACTGCGTGTTGGTGAAGGGCATATTGAAGAAGGATCAGCCGAGTGGTTCTTGTGGGAGAACAACTCCATTTGGCTCACTAACTTCACACACCATCAGGCTTCCAAGCAGCTCTCAAGGAAACTCAGTTTTCACACTCTATGCTTAGTGCCCTTTGAGTGCATTATCTAGGAATGAACCTGGTAGAGCATCCCACACAAACGAATGCTCCACATGCGGGTTTCACATGCCACCAACTCCACATTCACAGGCAACTTCAGCGCCACAGCCGTTTTCGGATAGCCCTCAATGCAAAGGCTCTAGACGCAAATATTGGTGTGAGAGCTAATTCCATCAAGGAAACACTGCATGTTGGTGAAGGGCATATTGAAGAAGGATCAGCCGAGTGGTTCTTGTGGGAGAACAACTCCATTTGGCTCACTAACTTCACACACCATCAGGCTTCCAAGCAGCTCTCAAGGAAACTCAGTTTTCACACTCTATGCTTAGTGCCCTTTGAGTGCCTAGGACTGAAATGAAGCTTGCTGAGCATCCCACACAAACGAATGCTCCACATGCGGGTTTCACATGCCACCAACTCCACATTCACAGGCAACTTCAGCGCCACAGCCGTTTTCAGATAGCCCTCAATGCAAAGGCTCTAGACGCAAATATTGGTGTGAGAGCTAATTCAATCAAGGAAACACTGCATGTTGGTGAAGGGCATATTGAAGAAGGATCAGCCGAGTGGTTCTTGTGGGAGAACAACTCCATTTGGCTCACTAACTTCACACACCATCAGGCTTCCAAGCAGCTCTCAAGGAAACTCAGTTTTCACACTCTATGCTTAGTGCGCTTTGAGTGAATAGGACTGAAATGAAGCTTGGTGAGCATCCCACACAAACGAATGCTCCACATGCGGGTTTCACATGCCACCAACTCCACATTCACAGGCAACTTCAGCGCCACAGCCGTTTTCAGATAGCCCTCAATGCAAAGGCTCGAGACGCAAATATTGGTGTGAGAGCTAACTCAATCAAGGAAACACTGCATGTTGGTGAAGGGCATATTGAAGAAGGATCAGCCGAGTGGTTCTTGTGGGAGAACAACTCCATTTGGCTCACTAACTTCACACACCATCAGGCTTCCAAGCAGTTCTCAAGGAAACACAGTTTTCACACTCTATGCTTAGTGCCCTTTGAGTGCATTATCTAGGAATGAACCTGGAAGAGCATCCCACACAAACGAATGCTCCACATGCGGGTTTCACGTGCCACCAACTCCACATTCACAGGCAACTTCAGCGCCACAGCCGTTTTCAGATAGCCCTCAATGCAAAGGCTCGAGATGCAAATATTTGTGTGAGAGCTAATTCAATCAAGGAAACACTGCATGTTGGTGAAGGGCATATTGAAGAAGGATCAGCCGAGTCGTTCTTGTTGGAGAACAACTCCATTTGGCTCACTAACTTCACACACCATCAGGCTTCCAAGCAGCTCTCAAGGAAACTCAGTTTTCACACTCTATGCTTAGTGCCCTTTGAGTGCCTAGGACTGAAATGAAGCTTGGTGAGCATCCCACACAAACGAATGCTCCACATGCGGGTTTCACATGCCACCAACTCCACATTCTCAGGCAACTTCAGCGCCACAGCCGTTTTCAGATAGCCCTCAATGCAAAGGCTCA